>NC_139966.1:45233433-45508433 GCF_963993115.1 Abramis brama | reverse complement strand
ATTTACAGGAAAACGATCTTGTAGATTGGAACATCAGCACTAGATTTTACATTCTATGTTTTTTTTTTTTTTTTAAGAACCAGTCAGACCGATGTGTGGTAAATCCTTGCTGTTGCGATGACCTTGTGCTCAAGGCTAAAAGGCAAGAAATCACTCAACAAGGGCAGACGCTTTTAGCACCTGTTGTGAGGTGACATTTTTGTGAAGAGGTTTTAAAATCGCCATCTCGCTCTAACCTTCCTCTAAGAGAGCCCAGAGACAAACGCTGAAAGGTCAGGGGGAACGTACTGGAGTTGTGGAGGGGAACGGTTTCTCGTTAACTGAGAAAAGCGATACAGTGCAATGAGATGAAATGTAATAAAGGTGGCAATTGAGCCCTCTAGCACTGAGAGACAGGAGGTGGTTAAAGCCTGAGTCTTTGTTTTTCTGCAAGATGACGGTTGTAAAAATGCTCTAGTGTTATTGAAAAAGGAAAAGAAATAGTAAAGGTCTGGTTGAGAGGGGTGGACATGGAGGTTGAGACCATATCCAATCAGATTAGAGATTGGTGCACATAACTCCAGACGTTTCCAGAAGTTTCTTCAGTGTTTTCATAGTATACTAGTGAGCTTCTATTCCTTCAGCCTTATTGAAACTAGATTTGGTTTAGTTGGAATAGTTTTGTGAATGAAGAACAGGCTTTGTGAGAGCAGGCACTGCTGAGCTCTTTTACCACAATTTCTGTTTCCATGGAAGCAGTGACTTCTCTGACTTCTCCATTGATCAAAGCAAGGTAGAGACACAAAATAAAAGACAAGACTCCATCTTTTTCATAATAAAGTTTATTCTATATTACAAATAGTATTTTGTTCTTGACTGCAAAATAGGAATGCATTATATTTACATACACAGGTATACAATTAATTATAAACAAGTTAGAGAAGCTTGCCTTTCCACTGGTCTCTCTCTTTTTCTCCTCACATCAGGATTACTCTCTATCTTGCATCAAATCTGGAAATATTAAAAAGTCTTTCTGAACAGGTCTCTAACGCCTGTTGTAACACTGAGCTAAAAGGACTTTTTAGTTCTTACAAAATGTTTAAGGTGGAAACTTTATCAGGTAATTTGGACATAAGGGATGGGGGGTCGTCCTGTTAAACATACATGAGAGATGGAACATGATACACAGGATCAGAGTCATGAGGGAATCCAGGAACATATCAGTTTTTCAAAACATCGGCTCATTTAAGACCTCTGTGGACTTAATAAATGAGTTCCCTGAAGAAATAATGAAATATCTTTCACTGTCAGTTCTAAAATCATTTGCAAGTTTCCTTATTTATTAGAGTTTCTTAAAAAGAAGTAATACCTAACACGATGACAGTGGTATTTTATTATTTATCTCATTAGAATCATTAGCTGGGGGCAGCTGTGTACCTGAAATCCTGAAATACCTCAACACAATCCTCTGTTTCTAAGCTATGCTGAAAAAATCACTCGAGGGAGCTCAAAGCAATCACATATACAGAGACAATATCCAAAACAACATTAAAAAATAATTTGGTGGAATGCTAATGGAATCCTGAAAACATTAGGTTGCCTCAAAATGATTGAGAATGCACAGAAAAATGCAGCAATATAATATATGGACAGCAATGGAGAAGTACAAATGAACTCATTCAGGGAATTCAACTCTTTAGAGTTGCACATTAAAGACGACAACAAATGAAATGTGTTGTGAAGATCCCTAAATAGCATGTTAGGTGTGATTAGACTGGCATGTGATGACGTTTGTTCAGCATGAACATGATCAGTGAACGAGATCTCTCAGATGGACGGCCTTCAAGAAAGGCAATGCACCTGACAAGAAGAGCAAAGGAGTCTTATGAAAGTCGAACAAGAGTTTGGTTTGGTTTAGAAATTCCTAGTAGTATTAGATAAATTGATAGCAAGGCAGTTCATTTCATATCATCCAAATAGATCAGCATGCAAGGGTATATACTATATCTGCTTAAGGTTTCACCTTAGTCTTATTAGCATCTAACACATTCACAAAACATGGTCATGGCAGTTGAATGGAAGGGCAGGATAAAGATTCCACCTTAACAGAGGTTGCAATTTTGAAGATGACAGCCATTTTTTTCCATCTCGTTCTTCCAAGCAAAAGAAAGAAAAAGAACACATCCACATCATCAATTGCAAGGCTTATTTTTTTCTGTTTTCCTTTTTTCATTTTTTTGAAGTTTAAATTGAAATACATGCGCTGAAAAAGCCAATAAAGCACCCAAGGTGGACCTGGGCTGATTCTCCACACATTCACATCACCACATAGGGTACGCTGTCAATAGGAAAGAGGGGATCAGAGGACAGAGGAAAGGTGGGCAGCTAAATTGTCTCTTTCCCTTTGTCAAAGTTACATCCAATACTTTTTACGTCCTCGTCGAGTCGTGAGGCCCAGGTTGGATTCATATCTCAAGGCTGCCAGCACACTTAAACTGCAGCAAGCCCTTAAACTACAAATCGGGACAGAAACAAATATGAGGCTGCAGACAGAGTGTTAGCTTCGTTCTGCAGGTCATAAAACAAACAGTGCCTTGTGTTTGCTTTCTTGGGGGTAATTTATTCGCTTGCTCTTTTTTAAATTGGGCTCCTTTGGTTTTCTGCTGACCAGCTTTGTCCACGTGTGGGTTTTTCTAGAGGCTTCCAGAGTGTTCGTTATGGGTGGGACCCTGTGGCAGTGAACAGTGCAGGCTGCACGTGTGCACTTTCAACGATGCGCCATTTCCCCCCCTTTAACAGCTAATTCTGAGTAGGATATTTTGTAATTAAAGTCCCCCTACTGGATGTGTGAACTGAGACACCTATTGAACGTGTGCTTTTTTTGTTGTCAAGATTACTTTGTCCTCTTGCAGCACAGCGTAGGTCCTGGCGACTTCGCTGGAGTACAGAGAGAAGGCGTCACTCTCTGGAAGAGGGGTGTGTGTGTGTGCTTGCTTCTAAGGGGATCAAACCTTGGCTTTTTCTCCAATCATCTAGATAAGAGAGGTTAAATTCAGATGTGCACAAGCCGGATAAATGCCGAAATGAAGGCTGGGGGTGAAGTGGTGAAGATGTGGGTATACCACAAGATGACAGGTCTTGTATTTCAGTTTCACTGTCAAGTAAGGTCCTGGAAGAGACAAAAGAATCAAAGCACTAACTTGTTGCATCCCGCTACACTCCGAGGATTTTAAATACACCTCACTGTCTTCAAAGTGAGAATAAGCAGTTGAGATCTCCAGGCTTGATTGTTCTCTTATCAAAGCATTTAAATGATCTTGCATGTCCCGTAAATCCATGGTCCTCAAGGTGTTTTGTGTCTTTTGAAATGGCCTGAACTGACTGCATTCTTCAGATGCATGCAGTACCAATTTTTTTTATCTTGCGTTTCAGTGTTTAATAAAGGTACTACAATGAATTGGACTCTATATTAGTGCCGTACACTACCCTAGTCATAAAAGTCAGAACAAATTGACACCAAACATTGTGGTTTCTGCTTATCAGCTAAACTTTGAAGGCAACAGAAATGTTTTTTTTTTTTCCAGTCAGGTAGAAGGATGGAGGATGCAGTGAAGAGGAACTTGTAGGCAGCCACCCCTCTACACAGCAGAGCCAGGTGGCCACCTAGTCTACTGCATCATGGGTAATGTAGTCCTTGGCTCCTCCGTCCACCCTCTAGTTCCCATCTCTACTCTTCTAGGAAGCAGAGCTAATATGATGCAAACGCTTGTTTTTGTGGGAAGATTGCAAAAAGAAGAGATGAGATAGATGGACAGGTCTTCACTCAGGCACGGCTCGGTTTCTGTTGGATCTCCCAGTGCACTCTGGGAAATGTGGTCCTCAGCTCTCCAGGCTCATGAAGGCGACCACCTGCTCCAGTTTATAGGCCAGTCTCTGTTTTCTGGCGCCATCATCCTGCTCTAGCGCAGACACAATCTGCCAGAGAGAGATGAGACATCAGTTACACATGCCTACAAATAGCCACATATTCCTCTCATCTGCACTTTCCACTTTCATTTACTTAAATACTACGCATTTAATGGACAGTTAACAATTACATTCAACATTTTTTTTTTTAAAGAATTAAATTAAAAGTACTCTTACAAAAATATCAATTTTAAGTTCACTCAGAAATCCCTCACTCAAAATGTGGGGATTTAATAGTGCTAATAGTGTTGAACATTAGATGATGATGATAATATCATGCATTTGGAAGTGTTCTCCATACCTCTTCTGTATATTTGCCCACGTAAGAGTAGATCTCGCTGAGGGAGCTCATGGTGTTGAACTCATTCATGTGCATGCGAGACTGCTCTGCCAGATATGCGTTCATATCCTGGTCACTGATAGCAGACATCTTACTAATGTCGGAGTAATATCTGTAAAAAAGGCAGAGAAACAGAAATAGCACACATTTTTAAACAAATGCTTAGAAAATGGACAGGTGACAGGGCTTGATGCAGTCTTTTTTATAATTCATGTTGAATAACATATTTCAGGGTCACTTCTGGCTCTGACTAAGAGCTGTCTTGCCCCTTACAATCAGTTCCGCATTTACTTTCTGTGGCAGTACAGCTGCGGCTTACATCAGCGAGTGACTGTGAGTCTTAATGAGCCACTGTCCTTGAAAGTTTTCCAGAGATCAGCAGATTCTATAGGATGCTGGAAATGTTCAGTAAATGTGCCCCACACATATGCTGACACTAAACACACTCTAGCACATCCAAAACAAAATGCACACGCATATAAATGCCCACACTTACTGTAGTGTGTACATAGACATAAGCCTTCTATGGCAGCATCCCAACCATCATGAAACCTTATATATGATTTGGAAAACTCTACTTAGGCATTCATTTTTTGCATCACAACTTGAAATGGAGTTGGATGTTAGCATGTTGCTAAGCTAATGTCGTGATACTCTAATAAGCTTAAAAACACATAGCACACAAAAAATGCAAACATTTATATCCAGAATTGTATTTGTGAATGAAATATGTTAATTATAATCTATATTTCTCTCGCTTGATTTACCACCTTGGATATTTTTCTCTCCTCAATGCATTCTGGGATTGCCTTTCCATGAAGGATACATGTGATGCTATGGGGTATCTTATGAGGCAGTATCATTAACATGCCTATCTTTTGGAACAGCCTTCGTGCTTGGTGAGCACCCACGATACCTTAAAATGCTGTCACTGTAGGCAGCTCACTAGGTTTTGGAACGGAGCAAACACTGTCTGTTGTCTTTGGGTGGCTGGTGCATGTGAGTGAGTGAAAGAGTGTTGGTGGAGGAAAAGCAATCAGTCACTGTCACCTGCAGCTGCAGAGGCTCTGTCGACTCTTTAATTAAGGCAGGTCATTTACATTTTTAATTCCTGCACCATGCCAACTCCTGGACTCAACACATTCATTGACTAACCAGTGGCATACGTGTCTGTTTCAGGCTCCCGTGAGCACCTTGAGTGGCAGGTACGTGCTGCAATGCACCATGGGGCATCAGTGGAGGAGAATGGCACAGTGTTGAACGAGAGAGATAGAGAGGGGTTATAATCTCCAAGTATGCCTTTCCCAAAGGAATCTATTCTCCAGTGACAGGTACACTCCACAGACGAGTTCACACATTTAAGTTTAGCTCTGCGTCCGCTGCATCCCAAGACTAATGACTGGCAGCTCGCCTGGCACTAATTAATACCACATTTAAATGTCAGCTGTTCATCAACCAGAACAAGCCCATGCTGATTATTCCCTCGAATCGTGCCTGTAGTGCAAATGGCTAAATACAGAGTTGCTACACTTTCTGACCAATGAATGCAGAGCCGGCCCGAGGCATAAGCGAACTAAGCGGCTGCTTGGGGCCCCCAGTCGAGTGTTTTTATTTTTATTTTTATTTTTTACATATTAATTAACTTAAACAAGTGACATCAATGAATGAATTAATGACTAATTCAAGAACAGAAAATTCTGATTTCATGATCAATATACCTGCCTACAACTGCTGCTGTGTCTGCCAGTGTTTAAGTCATGCGCATAACCTCGCGTGCATAGACAATTTGTGCGCAAAGTCACGGTAATGTTAAGCCATGTCACAAAAATTTGATTTGATCAATGATTGATGATTGACATTTAAATCAATGATTTATCCTTTAAATTTAATCATATTCAGAACAAGAATAAAAAAATAACTATAAACAAGCCAAAACGAAATAATTTAAAGCAAAAGTGAAAGTAAGCGGCGTTGGGCTCACGTATCTCTCTCATTAGAATCAAAATGTTTCAACATGTTTCAAATGTTTCAATGTATTTGGATGGTAAACTATTCTTTATTATAGGCTTTGTACTTCACTCACGTTCCAATATCGACGAGAAAACTTCATCCTCTTCACATGCGCAAAAATGTGCTTGGAAACATCACAGTGGAGCGGTGCTTAGGCTGAATGGTACAAATTGTACTAATGACTATTTAAACATAGCAGTGTAATTTGTATATGTTAGGTTGACTATTTTATTATTATATTTTATTACGGCTATAATGAACAGGCTGCAATGTCAAGATTACAATGCTGGAATATGTTGTATATGTATGTGTGTGAGTGTGAGGCGCGGGCGCGATCGAACAGTGGAAACATAAAAACATACTACGTCATGTTCATACAAGACATCATTCAAACTGCAAAGTGTTGCAAAAAATTGGAGGATATTTTGCAAATAATTTATTTAATATGTTTTGTGACAGTTTGTTAGTAAAAGAATATCTATTTTTTATTAAGTATTTATTTTCTATTAATACATAACCTCATTGTATTAATTTATAATGTAACATTATAGCGTGACATTTGTGTCAATAATCATCAAACAGGTGACTCCGCGTGGTGGGAGGGGACCCCCAAATCAAATTCTGCTTAGGGCCCCCAAAAGGCTCGGGCCGGCACTGAATCAATGACCATGAATTTTACAGAAATAATGAAGAACTGGAAATTGCATAAAAAAATTAAGAGATTATGATCAACATACACACACACACACACACACATACACACATATATATATATATATATATATATATATATATATACACATAAATAACTTTATAAAAAATACATATGTATGAACACGTTGTTCTCAAGGGCACCCTCTACACCCTCACCAAACGCTGCCTCATTTACCTCTTTCCCCTAAAACAGATAAACCCCTGCATTTATGAAGACATGCAAGGACCAAGGCAGCACTTCACCACCTGTCCTTGACTCACTTGCTCTTCTTGCTGTCTTTTTTTGCTGGGTAATTTTAGCTTGGCCCTATTCATGTGCTCTCCAGTCTCGTATATATGTGCGTGAGAGAGTCTGAGCATGGTGCACAAATATAAATCTCTCTCCTCAAATCATCTGACGAAAGGAAACAGAAGGATTGTCTCAATCCACACAGATGTGTCACCTCTCAGGATATTACCGAAAACAACAAACTCGGAACAAAGAATGTGTCATTGAGAGCGTACATTACCTGGTTTAAACGCATAGATGTCAGCACCTTTAATTAAAGTAGGCTTTTCTCACCTCGACAGGCATGTTTTAGCATGATCTCAGTCCTTAAAGATGTGTAACACATTATCTAATGCATGAAAATGAGCTTTCTCCCCATCTCAGCTCTTTTGTAGTGAATGTGAGCTGGCAGCGTGATTACAGTTTTATCATTTCCCCATCACACTCATCTGCCAGCCACCTATCTCCGCCAGAAGCTTCTAATATCTCACGGCAAATAAACGCACTAGTCTGAGGCTGAGGGTCAGCGTGCATGAGCAGAGACATATGGGGAGACATGTTTGTTTACTGTAACGGTACAGGGTTCCGAACCGGTTCAAGGACCGGAAAAAACGGAAACGAATGAAATTTTAACAGAAAACAAAATCGTTTAAACGTTCTGAACATAAAACATCATGTTTTTGGTTTCATGAGGCTTATTTGAAATTACCGTTAAACGGTTAATAATTTTGCTTTATCGTTCTGTTTAAGATTTTAATTTGGCAGTCAACCAATCATGCATTCAAATAGTACGGCCTATGCAAATGTGACATTGACGCATCCAAACATGAGTGAAATACCCGTGCTCAGTTGTCAAGTCCTCCTATAAGTCGCAAAGCAATGTGCTGGTATTAGCTGTTGGATCGCAGGAGTTTGTCTGAGTATATGTTACCATGGCAGGTTATATCCAGTGTAGGGTGTTTTGAAACCAGCAAAATCGCAGGTTAGTGTACAACCACTACTATTCAGGATTTTTCCCCAAAAAAATTTTAAACACCTTGTTGTCAAAAGATAGTATTGTGGCTTTATGTATAGTCAGACACTTGCGTGTGTCGTTATATTATTATTATTATTTTCAAAATCAAGCTCAAATGGAGTTAAAAGGTTTTTGACAAAAACCTTGTGTTATAAAAGACAAAGTGTTATGCACATGCTGTTGGCTATGACTAGATGGCAAATACCAGACTTTGACACTCTTCTCCAATCCCCAATTACATAAAACATTAGCCTTTACACACAGTATTTATTCAAAGAACCAGTTTTTTTATTTACCCTTGCACTGCAAACAAGCAGAGACAGTCTCCAAAATGTGGAGCTACTGTATGAGGTTTAGCCAACAGTTTGAGGATCCACTCGAGTTACAAGGTTTGGTCACAAGCTCTTAGGATAAAGTTCAGTTCAGGCTCTGGTATAAAGTATAGGCAGGCAAAAAAAACAAAAACGTATTAACCGGTATTTTTTCTAATCAAACCGTTTTCGGAATGATAATGTTACAGAAGGATCGCATGAACAGAAATGTTAAAATACCGATTCTGCTCGGAGTGAACCAGTTTTTTTTTCTTCTCGTTTTTAAGCCCTGCTTTTGTAGACCAGCGCTGTGCAACACTTTCTATGAGAAATGAGCTTTTGTCTTCAGAAACCAATGGAACCATGTAAAGCTTTTTGACAGTCATTTCATGTAGAAAGATGGAATTCCTTAATTCTCTACCCATGATTATCTTTTCTTGGCACTGTTGAAAATAGTGCCTCTCACCCAGAGGATTGTGGGAAAAGCAGAAAAGTTAGTCTCTCTCACCAAACAGTGACTAATTGCTCTGGTGCAGTGTTGGATAGACCCAGATGATCTACTGAACTACAATAGAGCTGCAATTCATCATCCTGGAGTTCCACAACACACTTCAGTCTGATTACCAGCAGCTACACACACACACACACTACCTGCAGGACATAATAAATGTTTTGGCTCTCATTCATAACAATACCCACACAAACACAGTATCTTTGCATCTCCTCTGATAAAAAATGTTCACAAGTGCACACCAGTGTTGGGGGTAACGCATTACAACTAACGCAAGTTACGTAATCAGATTACTTTTTTCAAGGAACTAGTAAAGTAATACATTACTTTTAAATTTACAATAAACTATCTGAGTTACTCACTTTATGTATTTAATCTCACTTTATTAAACAATGTCTTTGCTGCTGGCCTTCGATGATCCAATTCAACCAAAGGAATAAGCAAAAATGACTTTAGATAAACATTGTTTTATTTTATTGCTGAAGTAAGTGAGTGTTGAATTTGAATTATTTTGTGATCCAGAATGGCAGCACAGCCTGTTTGTAATGCATTACTTTTAAAAGTAACTTTCCTCAACACTGGTGCACACACACACACACACACACACACACACACACACAAAAGCACTCGAGCAGTTTCTTCTTGTTTCTACCTGATCGCTTCATACAGAGACTTTAAATTCATGCAAACCACAAGTTTACAGCTTTAAGTTTACTCTTTCTGATATGGGTTTGTCAGGCTGTGGTGGTCTTTGGGTTTGGCTGTTCAGTCACTTATAAGATTGTGACTGTGTATAAGATTTTTTCTTTCCAGATTTTGCAAACATTTTTTTGCTCACCTCTCCACCCAGCTCTTGTAGCTGGGAATGTCCTTGGCGTACAGCAGCTTGTTAGATGGGGAGTCTTTGCCCAGGCGGTGCTCTGACGTCGAGCACGAATCCATGAAGGTTTGAGCCACCACAGACAGACAGGCGTCCGTGATGCTGCTCTTATGGATGTCGAACACAAACTGTGGGTTCTTGATCACGTTCACCCAAAACCGTAGAGGTAGACTGTGGAGAGCAAGGGATGTGGTTTAGTGCTATTCTTTTATTTTGAAAAGCTCTTTTAATGCATAAAAACAGTTTCTGAACAGGAATCAGTGGCTTGATGAAACCTCAGGCTGCTTTAAATGCTTATAAGTTATTTAAATACATATTGAATAGATAATGGAATGATATTGTTAAATGAAATCATTTTAATTTAGATGTGCAGATCCAGTTTTTCTAGCTTGGAATGGGTTTATGAGCACTTATGCCAGGCTTTTACTGATCCATCTCATATTAGTTTGTTTGTATCTGTGCGCTGCCCTGCAATCGTGCACCTGTCTAAAACAATAAATGTATACAAGGCTACTTTATACTCCGGCCCATTTGAGCTAAAGTGAAATCAACTTAGCCTAGACCCTAGGTGTATGTGCGAATGCGCGTCTCGTGTGTCACAGATGGTGTTTAGTATGGGACTTTGTGTGCTTGTTTCTGAGACTGCAGAGTTCCCATTAGTTTTCAAGATGGCTTTGGTTTTGTCTTAGATAACAAAAACTGAGGAGAGGACATGAGGGAATAAGAAAGGACACTGCAGTGAAATGGATGCAGAGTTTCACATCAAAGTGAAAGAGAGAGAGAGAAAACCATCAACAAAAGCTTTTCCATAGAAGCCCCTTCTCTGTTGCCATCTGAATTCATTTAACAATAACAACTGCACCAAAGAGGATTTAGGGAGCAAACCATGTATTATGACTCCCAATTTAATCAGACAGAATCAACTGGGATTATCTGCATTCTATCAAAAGGATATCAATGCTGTAACGACGAGTCGACACCCTCATAAACCTGCCACAGCTGGCCTCTGTCAAGATTATGTTCTCTGTACAGGACAAAAAGCAGGACGTGACTAAAGCGCCATACTTTAGAGAGAGCTCTCAGTCAGTGGAGAGAGTGAGTGGATCAGGAGATGGGAATGATGTCTGGATGGACTAGATCCCAGCTAAATATAGAACTCAGCTCAGCGCAGCTCTCTCTGGGAAAAGCCTCATATTCTACTGTCAGTCTTTTTGGGTTTCTTCTGTCTGTTTTTTCATGTAAAGGTAGAAAGATTTGTAACGTGTGGGATGGTTCTGATGTACTAGGGAACAAAAATGTTCAGCCTAAAAATAATGTCTTGTATATCTCAAAGTTCAAAAAATAATTTAGTCCCCCGACAACTGACTAGTTGTTTAGTGATATTTATCTAGAAACGAGTCTAGATAATCTTGTAACTTCACCAATTAATTGACTATTTGTTCATGCAACCCAACCCACTAGTCTATTTTGAAAATATGTACTTTTGCACATCTTTATTTACAATACCCATTAATCTGTCTGGACATGGAAGAGTGTTGAGTCTGTATGTATGATAATGTAGTAACGGTGCGCTCACAATGACAGTTGGAAGTCACCGAGTCACTGTAATGTTGTTTTTTTTTGTATGGATTACAGCAGTATGTAACCATATCGGGAGGTGAATCACACTTTCATTGGTAGTCACTGCAATCCGTCACTTAGAATTTGCATAGGTGAACTCTGCTTAACTTTGTTGCATTGTCACTTATGTCAAATTTCCACCTCATCAAAAAGAATGACGTTCAGTCATTCTTTCACTGAAATCACTGTTAGTGTGACCGCAACAGCATTTATTCTGTTCATTTGCATTTAGTACTTTCTCAACTAAGAGTTAATTTAGCCAAGCCAAACAACCTGCTTTGATTATCTGTATCTGCATTGACAGCTTCTACTCTGTACCGCCCAACCCTCGCCCAGTCACAAGACTGACAATAACATGATGGATGATTCACAAGAGTCTCGTCCATCAGCAATCCATCTCTGCCTGGCTTTGGTTAAAGATCTGATGCTTAAGGCATCCTTTGATGCATTTGAAGAAGTGATTTGTAACAAACTGGAGAATCCATCATTTAGGTTGTGATTTGCTTGAATAAATTCTTTTGGGTTTGATAAAAGTCAGTCTAGATGTTCATGAGATTCACCCACATGAATCAGATAACTGTGCAAATGGTCACAATTCTGTTTGAAAAATTCTTTCAGCTCTTTAAAAAGGTTAATGATGAATGTTTTTGTGTTGAAATACTTGATTTGGGTGGTCTAGACTTATTCTCGCTACTAATATCAAAGTGTTTGTGTAGGACACACTTAAATGAGAGGATAAGGAAGAGACTTGGACATCTTAAGCTGCCATCTGGATTGATTGCCATCTGGATCTAGAAATGTCTCTTTTGCAAAATCAATCAAAATGAGTAACCCCTTAGTACACCCTACACAAATACACAAAAATCCCATTCAGAACAATAATAATTGGTAAAGAGAATTGATAAGCAAATGCTAACAGGCTGTAAACAAAATAATGATTATGGCTGTGCTTTCATAGCCTAAAGCATTTAGCTTTAAAGTGTTAAAATCCTCTACAGACAGCAAATATGCCCCACACACAGCATTGGCCCAATTAATGGCCTGTGTGTTGCCAGCAGTACATCTAGCCACATAGATAAAGCTGAGCCTGTTGTTTTGTGTACAATATCTGAAAATAGAGCTATTTCGTTCTCTGTGAGAGACATTAGTTGTCAGCAAAAGCTGGGTAGCAGTGCATTAGTTCTGTAGAAGACCCTCTCACGCACATTAAAAAATATCAGAGACACCAGAATGGCATCGGGATGTCATGCCTGGCAATGAGTGCGAGATGATAAATCGCTATTTAACGTTCCACTCTTTGTGAGAACGATTCCATTAATGTGTAATGCAAGAGTGACCCTCTGTGCTCTCCAAAAACACTTAACACTCTCAAATGGCCCTGAAACACACTGCGGGGGGAGATGGGGGAAATTAGGTCTATAAAACAGAGTAAATAGGGGACTTTACCCACCGCCTCCCTGCCGTGCCCTCACATCAATATCATCACTTCATCCCCCACAGCCCCTTTGGGGTGGTGCGTGATGGGACGCTGGCAGAGGCTAATGATAGATTACCACTCATTAAATGTAGTGCCAAGCTTTCCTTTCCCCTCTCATCCACTCCACCCTCTCATCTCATCCCCTCTTCCCTTCTCACTGGATCTGCTAGTTGTTTATTTAACCCCCACAACCCCCTTCCACCATGGGGACGTGGCTTTAAATTGGTTGGGTGAAATTAATTTGGAAACGAGTGTTATTAATTTCTCTCATACTCATTGTCCACAGTAACATCAGCTACATCAGGGAAGGGATATCAAGATGTCTGCACGTATGGGTCTGACTGTTATTATAGTTTTACATATATACATACATATGTAAAACTATAATAATAGTCAGACAATTTATTTATATATATATATATATATATATATATATATATATATATATATATATATATATATATATGTTTTTATATTAATTAATACAAATTTTAGAATACAATAATGAATACGAATGTATGTTTAGACAACTTACCAGTTGCTCTTCCATGTGTGTCTGACGTGCGGGTCGTGAATGCTGTGCTTGTCGGCCTGCTCATCCAGGAAGTCAAACATGTACTTGATAGCAAGAGGAAGGGCACTTCCTCTGTGTGCTGTGCTGAAGATGGTCTCAAACAGGTCATCCACAAACTTCTGTAGAGTGCCCTGAGGAACCACAAAGAATGGAGAAGAGGGTTAATTTTCATCCATCCCATCCCATCCTCTCTGTCCCTATGCTTTGATTAAATGACTTAAACAAACTGGTGTTGTCAGTATTACAGAGACTGTTCATACATGAGTCTTCCTGATATTTAGTAACGACAACAGCTATCTGTGTTTATGTAAGTGTTTTTGGCCAGCTGTCAGTAATCCCACCAATGAAACCAGCATTCCTGAATCAAGCTCTTTGATAGTGAAAGTGTTACTTTGAAGTTCACCTTTAATATCACGTAACGGAAGCGATTCTACCTAAGCTGCTTTGTGCGGATGGATTAACGTCCAACCCGCACCATTGACCCTAATTTGATTTAATGGCGGTGAGTCTAAGAAGGAGAGAAGACGACAGAATCTAATCCACTTGTAATGAAAGAACTGATAGGATGCATGGAAGAGTGAGTGAGAGAGAGAGGAAAAAGAAAGAGTATCAAAAAGCGCCGTCCGTATCTTGCAGCCAGCACCGGCTTCACGTCCGGATGAGGTGTGCACAAGGCACAGCACACACAATCCTATTTCCGTTTGAGCAGACGGCAAGAGTCGGCGAGGAAGAAGAAAAATCCCGTTAGCTGACAATCACAACAATAATTCTACTGTGTCCCAGATCCATGACAGCTTATCTTTTCCCTATGAAGATGAAAATACATATTTCTCACTCGCGCCCTGTATCAACGCGGAGACAGCTGCAGGAGGCTGGCGACAGGGATGACTGCAAGGGTTCTGGCAGGTGTCACCCTGTGTGACGACTGACATCATCATTAGTCGCCCAGAAAGCAAAGTGGCTATTTGCAGGCGTTTGAAATGTACCTGGTCATTACAGCACACTTAAAAGCATGCTATCAGACACAGGCTGGCAGTCAGAGAAGCATTAAACTTCAAGTGATCTCGTTCCAGACAGGTGAGGAAAGAACATTTGTGTAAATGCAAACAGAAAGAGGGGAAAAGAGAGAGGAAGAAAGATTAAATAAAGCCTGGCATAATGGAGGGAGATGAAAAAAGGTAAAGCTCACCCATCCTCAGAGACACTGATAGACCGAATGTGAAAGGCGTCAGCACCCCAGGCAGATCACTGGTATTTATTGCAGGGGTGAAAGCCAAACAGTCAATTACAGTGCCGTCACACCAATCATTTTTCACCAAGAAAGATGGTGTCTGTGATAAACTGGTTATTTCACAGAAATAATCCATCTAAAAATATGACACACAGTCTGCAAGCGCAGTAGGATAATCACCAGGGCATTTGTGCATGTGTGTGTTCGAAAAAAAAGTCGGAAAAGTGTGTCATTCCTGCTTGGTTACATCAGGAATATTTCTTGGTGGTCAGAATCACAGACACACATACAGTTCTGCAGGAAGCAGATTTACTTCCCAGTACTTTCATTTCCCAGCATTAGTCCTAAAGAAAAAATGGACAGGGGACTTCACATCCAAGTTTAACCATCTGTTTACTAGCTCTGCAGAAAATTCTAAGTGAAACTAATGAAGACGGACCAACTGCAGTTTGGAGCAAATAGCATAAATAGCATGAACCATTTGACACTGTGGCCTCATTCTAGAAGGTTTATATGTTTCTAGAAAGGATAAGATGCATTGACAACATCGACAAATGCCGGCAGAGCTTACCTTGGTGGCCAACAGCCTGGTCAGGTAGATCTCAGAGACCATCTTGCTGCCACGGTCTCCCTCCTTCTGGTCTCCATGCTCATGGTTCTTTACCAGATGCCACACCTTAACGCCGCTCTCCAGGTCAGGTGTGATCATGGGTGTGCGGGAACGGAGGCTGTCCGGACTGCCCGTGTACTTGATCATGTTTTCTGTTGGAGGGAAAAGACAAAGACCCATCAGATGGCGGTTCCTCGATCTTCCTCTGCTGACAAATGTCCCGTGCAGCTGTTCATATCTGTTCCTATCTGTACAAAACACATTGCCTTTTGTTGTGCAGTACTGGACATTGGATATTAATCATTTAGAACATATGGATGCTTAATTTTTTATCCCTTTCTCTCTTCCATGCTTTCTCTCAGGTGGACGTGCGTGTTCGCTCACTTTGGCGGACACAAAATCGAACAGGTGTCAGGCCAGATGAAATATTCATGCTTCAGCCAATAGGGAGAGATCAGCCATGACATTTAAAAAAACACAGAACTCGATGAATGTTTACACAGCGTGAAAAAAAATTGATTGGCAAAGGCCTGATTTGGTAAGATAAAAAACGGTTCACAGTGGCAGATGCAACAGAAATCAATCTCTCCAGGGGAAAGAGACAGAGAGAGAGAGAAGAGGAAAAGGAAACTGATAAAGACAAAAACACCTTCAGAAAAAGACAGACAGGAAGGGATGACAAATAAGATAAAAGGAATTAGAAAGGAATGTGAGTGTGCATATATTTGCATTCACTGTTACAACATTCACACTACCTCAGAATACTTTCTACAAGTTGTCAATCATAAACACTAACTGTGTGAACCTAGCCTATACTTGGTGGAGATTTGATTAAAGGGTTAGTTCACCCAAAAATGAAAATTCTGTCAGTAATTACTCACCCTCATGTTGTTCCAACCACGTAAGACCTTCGTTCATCTTCGGAACACAAATTAAGATATTTTTGATGAAATCTGAGAGCTGATCACTTCTCCATAGGCTGCTAGGTGGCCGAAACTTGCTGGCCCAGAAAAGTTATTAAAGAGATCGTTAATATAGTCCAAGTGACTACAGTGGCTCAATCTTAAGTATATTAATTTCCTTCTCTCTGGGCCTCGTAGTGTTTTTGCGCAGCGCGTCTGTGTTACACGTCATCACGCATCACACACATGACCAGCGTCGGCCAATAGTGAGCCTACGTGGTGACGTGTAACAGACGCGCTGCGCAAAAACACTACGTGAACCAACTAGAGGCCCAGAGAGAAGGAAATGAATAGTGGAATAAAGTCGTTATTTTTGTGGTTTTTTTTGCGCACAAAAAGTATTCTCGTCGCTTGATATACTTAAGATTGAGCCACTGTAGTCACTTGGACTATATTAACAATCTCTTTAATAACTTTTCTAGGCCAGCAAGTTTCGGCCACCTAGCAGCCTATGGAGAAGTGATCAGCTCTCAGATTTCATCAAAAATATCTTAATTTGTGTTCCGAAGATGAACGAAGGTCTTACGCGGTTGGAACAACATGAGGGTGAGTAATTACTGACAGAATTTTCATTTTTGGGTGAACTAACCCTTTAATAATGCAGCCTCACAAAGATCACTTTCTTTTCACGATATCTTTCCATCATACCCAGACGGTTCAAAAGGGGTCTTTTGCTCACCCTGTTTGAAGAACCTCCATGTCGTTTGAAGGTAATTCTGAAAGAGTGAAGTGATGTGTGGCATTTTATTTTCTTGTCTTTCCCATCTGTCACACTCCCTATCTCTCTTCTTTATGGCTCATTTAGAGTGCAGGGAAGTATATGGAGATGAGATTATATTAATGGTCTATTTGATGTGTAGGGGGAGTGCTTGGACGGGCCTGAGCTTTGATCTTGAGCTTTATCATATCCAATCGTACAAGGGACTGATGGCGGGCGAATGACAGGGACGGATTCAGAGTCTCAGGAGGAAAGTCAAGTGCAAAGAGACTCATTTTCTCTGCTTTTACCTTTGTATGCTGCCTGAATATCTCGGCTCTCTCCACGTAATTCCGTTTGAGCTTCGTTCCTGTTCCCTTTTGTGAGCGGCTGAGATGCTACACATTTAACTTGTGCTTTTCTCTTACCTCCCTATGAGATGACAAAACTATTTTTTAAACTCCTTTCCTGTTCTTCGTGCAGCTTAGGTGGAATGTTACCCTGCCCTGCTTTAGAAACTTTAGTCAGTAAATTATTAATGTTTTATATTTTGTGTGCTATGTGTTTTGTTTTGGAGATATGAATGCATTCTAAAATAAGAAAAGGAATAAAGGAGTTGACAAACACAAACCATATTTGCTAGCAGAGGTTCTGGAGACAGTAGAGTTGTTTACAGAGTTGTATGCGGTGACCTGCTTTGGAACGAGAGCTACCACAGCATTATCAGACACCTGCAGACACAGAAACAAAGATTATCATAGACAACTTACAAAAAACACACAATATATCTACAATTCAGACCTCTTTAAAAATAGTTGTAAACAAGTATGATGTCTTCAGCATCATAATGGTTGGGTTTGGGTTATTGGTCATTGGTCAAACTCATCAATTTCTCAGGTAAATGTTTAACTGCATGAATGAGGACAAGATGGGATAATCTGCTTCCATTTCAATAAGTCTTTTCTGGTGGGATGGGCCTGGCTATTTAACTATATGCCTCAGCAACTGCTAAGCACAGTAAGCCTTAGCAAGCCAAATTCAATTAACACGTGGGGGCCTCTACTCCCCAACTAGACACCCCTCCATCTACATAATTTGCTATTGGAATGCCTGTGGCACTTACAGGGTTAATTGAGGTGACTTTGTAGATCTAGATGATGTGGGCTCAGAACTGCACAGGGACATGAAACCAGGGAGGGAGGGAGAATATGGGCTTTACAGACCATTAGGACATTATTCTTACACCCTTAACCTCTTTTCTCCCAGGACTAAATCGACGTGAAGCCGTCTTCGTTTACTGCTACAGATAGCTGTCCAAACTTCAATGGAATCAAAACAGACCTTAGAGTACACCTCAGTGTAGATGAATGTCTATGTGAAAGACAAGGGCTATATTTCTCTGAAAAGGGGCTTTTTAGAAAACAGCAGATATTTTATCTTTTATCTTTCCTCTGCGAGCAAGTTTACGGTTTAAGAGAGTCTCTGTGATAGCATTCAGACACATCAGATATCTGAGATGGGGCTTATACAACCCCAATGTGAAGCTTCCCAAGGAGACATCAAAGGATTAATGTCAGAGCCTGATGCATTTTGTAGCACCTTGATTTGGAGTAAAGTATCAAAGATGACTTGAGATATACATTAGAAATGCACAGAGGATGCTTAATGACAGACATATCAGCACTTTATGACTTTTTACATTGTGTACTACACTAAACTAGGGAATTTGTGGCATTAGAGAGGAAGGAATGAAAGTAAGTCAGTCATGAACATGTATGTGGTGCAAGGACAGAAATGAAGAAATGGAATATGGTACAGGGGTTCACAGGATGTCTATTCCCCCTCTTCAGCAACTCTAACAGGCTTAGGGTGTCTGATAACTTTTTTTGTCAAGGATAGCATGCCCTCCCCGACTGAAAATGAATTAACTTCTGTCTTCATTATCTCATCTCCGATTCCAATCAACAGCTAATCCATCCTGCCGCT
This sequence comes from Abramis brama, assembly GCF_963993115.1. Lineage (NCBI taxonomy): Eukaryota > Metazoa > Chordata > Actinopteri > Cypriniformes > Leuciscidae > Abramis > Abramis brama. Next base: position 45,489,282 of record NC_139966.1, on the reverse strand, counting down.
TGCAGCCCTGCACCCATGCGCCGCCCCGTGACATTTAATTTAAGTACTGTGCAGACTCCTCTCTCTCAAAAAGCTCATTTGGAAGGCGGCTTATGAAGGAAATTATTTACACCGTAATGAAGCGCCGCCTGTCTCCTATCCAGCCTAAACTGCCCCGCCCAGCCTAACAGATAGTCTGGGGTTCTTCACACTTTAAGTGTTTATATAATTGCAGATAGACAGGTTTTATCAGTCCCCTGCTGAGACAGCATTGCCATACCTGACCTCTGAAACTCAATGGTCCCTGTCCACCACGTAAGAGATCTGTCAGTCAGACTCGGCATTCGAAATGACCTGGAAGTGCCTTGACTGAACCCTATTATAGAGGTCGATGGGGGCAAAAGGGTCCTTGATAAGGCTGAGATGCAATGAATGTTAATAGTGTGTATGTTTCCCTAAACAAGATCAACTAAGACGCACAAACCAAAAGCATAGAAACCTTCATAGAAACCTTTTCTCTGCTCAGCTTTTTTTTTTGTACTAATCACCTTATAAAGGTTCCTTGTTATATCTGAGACAAACATTAATAGAGCATTACACTTCTGAGCCTCATAAAACACATTCATCTCACATTCAAATCTCTTTGTTCCAGTATTAGTTCCTGTCAGAATCTGCGCTATTATTGAAAGCCCACGCTAAAACTCACATCACACAGAGAGCTGTTTATCAAAAGTCATTAGCTAGATCATCTAACCCGGGTGTCAGACAACAGCTCCACCTGCACCTGCATCCCACTGCTGTCAGATTAAATGTACTGGGGCATCTGGAGATGCTGCTTTAAATAGAAAACAGCAATGCTCATCCTCCTTCTGATTTAAGGTAGATTTCATAGGCTTAAATCCTTTGTGATGGCAGACGGTTTGAGTAGAAAACAGCCAACACCAAAGCCTCTTTGATAATCTTTCTCACATGAAAAGGGATGGTAGAGACAATAGAAAGAAGAGAGAATGCAGATTTCTACCGCTCTGAAGCATTCATGTCTTGGACCTCTGACTGTATGACAAACCTGCATACTGAACGCCCCATTACAGGAGTGAGTTTACCTAGAATTGAATAGTCCACACACAAGATCTTACCTGGTAATGAGACAGCATGTTGAGTCTTTTCCAGTCAGCCTCGATCTTTGTGGTAACATCCTCATCCTGAAGGATGACTCGTACCACTCTGCCTTGACGCCACTCTGCAACGACATAACACAAAGAAGTTAAATCCAATGTTTAAGACAGTAATATTGAAAGTGCAGCAGAACCAATTCAATTCAATTCACGTTTATGTGCATGTCACTTTTCACAATAGAGATCATTTCAACCCATTTTTATAGAAAGTGCATAATTCAATGATACAATGTCATTTGGCCCTAGTGAACAAGGTATTTTGCATTAAATCATTCTCTTTTTTAAAGAGATTATCTTAGAGTTGTCTGTAAGTTTTTTTCCTTATTCAAATATTTTCAGTGCATTAAGACACTAAGCTTCCGGACTCAAGCAGACACTAGACAATTTTATGCATATCTTAGTGTTAGTACAAAAACTTCTTGTGGTGATAAATATGCTGGTATTTATAGCATATAGTAATCTTAAAATTGATTTTCTTCAGCTTTGAAAAAAAAAAGTGGAGCTCAAAACCACACTTTTTAACTTGAGACGGAAACAGAAAAGAGGAAAGGGACAAAGTCTATACTAAGAGAGAGGAGGAGAAAGAAATGAAAGCGAGAGAGAAAATAAGGGTACGTGAAGAAGCATTTGAGAAAGAGAGGAAGGAAAGGAAAGGTAAATTAATCTCTTCTGCCCTTTGTTAGAGAGCTGGGCTTTCGTGGCCAGTGGATCGATGGGCGTCGATGGGCGTGATTACAGCCACTGCTGAAAGCTACTTCCTTTTTTTTTATCTGTAGTGGGTCGAGCATCTTGTGCCCAAACGGCCCTGATCGACCACGTTAAGCCTCCTGCTGAGCTTGCTCTTATTGTAGTTACTGAACTAGAGATGCACAACAAAATGCGAAGATATTCTCCCACCCTCCCCTCAGCACACAGCAGCCACTGTCTGCAGCCTCAGCAAAAACAGCAATGTGAAACAGTGATGAGATGGGTATCAGTGCTGAATGAAATAAACATATCCCTTTGTAATGTGATGTACGGAAAACATGGCCAGGAACAAGAGAGACGTCTTTCTTGTTCTTTTGTTTTGGACTCCCCTCTGCTGCAAATAAATGTATGATTGGAACGCTAGAGGAGCGAGGCCTCTTCACACCGCCTGCTGCTAACTTTTGCTCTGATCCCAAACAGAGAAGCAAAACTGCAATCACAAGGATGATGAAACATGTCTCTGGGTGATGAGAATAACTTCAAATCTCCAGGAGACGCCCGACCATTGTTTTATATCTCACAACAGTACTGTCTATAAACATGCAAATGAGCCTAGGCTCGAAGTGCAGACAGAGAGAAGAATAAAAAACTAAAAGAAAGAAATTAACTAAAAGAATGAGAGAAACAGAAACAAAGAAAACAGAAACTAAAACTAAAGAACAAAGGACAAAAAAAAATAAAAAATTAAGAAACAATAAGAGAAAAGTGTTTGAAAACAAACAAAAAGGAAAAGAAAAACAAAAAACAGACTAAAATAAAGCGAATAAAAGGAAAAGGGACGGAAAATAAATTAAAATAAGGTTACACTATTTTAAGGTGATGTAGTTACATTGTACTTACTCAAACAAGTACTGAGTAATTTTAATTAACTACATGTACTTAACTACATGAGTTACGGTTAGGGTTAGGTTTTGGTTTAGGGTTAGTTACTTGTAATTATGCATAATTTACTGTTATTTCTATAGTAAGTACATGTAGTAACGTGTAACCACGTCACCTTAAAATAAAGTGTTTTGCCGAAAATAAAAAAGAACGGGAGCAAAAACGACAGCAGCAGGATATAGCTGGATAGAGAATCAAGCCAAAGAAATTGTTAAAATAGAGACTGGGATTGGCTGAAGTGCATTGATTTGTCTGCATCACTTTCTCATTCTTCCCTCCCTCCATCCCTGTCCTCAGGGGACTGTGACAGAGAGAATTAAAAACAGAAACACTCCGGTCCAATCTGTCTCAGAGGGATCGAGGAGATGGAGGCTACCTCATTTCTATTACCCATTATCTTTATCTAGCCTCCGGATCGGGCCAGAGAGTGTGCCGGTGCACAGGAGACACTGAGATCCGTTTACGGAATGCCGAGATGCCTCCTCTCATCCGGGGACGCCCATTGCTTTATCTTACAACACACTCGCACACACTCCCTCGGACATTGTCCAATTCTCCCCCCTAATAAAACAATAATAAAACAACACACTTGCCCCACGGGGCCCATGAAGCATTTTACACAGGAGAGCCTGTCAAAAGAGGGTAAAATTATTTCTTCACTTATCATGGTTCCATTCCCTAATGGATAGACTAGCAATAGGCCATGGCTTCAGAAATATGCTATTTGCAAAAAACGAGGAGTGTACAGCATAAACAATCCGATTCTGGAATTTGTGAAAAAATAGCTCTATGCGGATCAGTCTGGCTATTTTTTCCCAGTAACTGTGAGATGCTCCCACCTGTCAATTAGTCATGTATAAATAAACTCAAGCATACTGTCACAGCTGATATTTGTTTATCAGCATGTACGTTTCACGCATGCATGGAGGCAGCAGTGGCTTAGTGGTAAAAGTGCTGGGGTTGTAATATGAAGGTTGCTTTGTTCAAACCACAGAAGTAAGTATTGATCAACTTTAGAGTTACTGGCATCCCAAATTAACTTTATTCTCTTTAAGAGGCAGTTTGCCCAAAATTAAATAGTATGTCATCACTTACTAACCATCATGTAATTTTAAACCTGTATGGCTTTGAAATTGGGAGAAATGGGAGAAATTGAAGAAAAAACACAGAGGCATTTTTCTAAATATCTTCTTTTGATGGCAGAATTTAGAATTTTGGATCAACTATCCTTTTAAGTAAAAAGCTTAAATTTGGCTGTTGGAAGCATGTAATCTGAAAGTTATTGGTTCAAATCCCAGAAAAAAAAAAAATTATTTATGAAATAAATAGTTACTGGCATGTTCTCTTGCCTTGAAACAAGACTGATCCCAGAGAAGACAAATAGATATGGTGGACAGTCTCTGACATTAATGTATTGTAAGTGGCTTTGGATAAGAAGGCAACTGGCAAGTTACAATCTATGCAGTTTGAATAGGAAATTGTGTGTACAAAATGTGTGCTATACATGATTGTGTAAACGACTTATCTTTAGATGCACTGCCTCTGCTTTGTCCAATATATCTCTTTGAATAAGAAAGTGTCTGCCTAATATTGACTTTGCTACTGTAGTGTTTTTTTAAGTATTGGGCTAATAATCTCAAGGTTACTGGTTTGAATCCAAGTAAATTGCCAAGTAAAGGGAAATTTATGGACTTTATTACTAAAACCTCTATCACAATTGTTCCCCAGGACCCTATCTGTTAAATTACAATTAACAGGATGTGAGCTTGAGTGTGAATCAAAGGCTAATATTGATGTAATGACTACCAATCACCTTCATTTCACCCATCATTCCAAAACCGCAAAAGTCATTGATTCACACACTAAATCCCCTGACCAGGGCAAATGTGTCACAGTGTCTGGTTTATGTTCCTTGGGTCACCACTAGATGTCCTCCTTCCTCACGGTGTCCAGCACACTCTTGCACTACATTCCCCATGATCCTTGTCTGTTCATTGCACTCAGCTGTCCCTCATCACTGATTATTGCACTCAGCCTGTTTCCCATTATCATTGTCATTCCCTGTGTATAAATACCCTGCCTGTTTAGTGTTTGTTACGGAGTCCTTGTTGTATTTCACGCCACTTCTGTGTCCGTTTCCTGCCTGTTCCTGTTTGTGTCTTGTTTTGGATTGCCTTATCGGATTTTGACCCATGCCTGGACTTGACCATTGCTTTTGGATTACCCTTAATAAATCTCATACTGCTATTGGATCTTCCTTTGTTTCATTAAGTGTGGAGCGTGATAGAAGGACTCCGTCACAGAAGGATCCAGCGGTATGTTTTCGGGCTTCTCTTCCCCGGCCGCCGAGCGGGAGAGGAGAGATTTGTTTAGAGGAACCCGCCTGGTAGTTTTTCGTGGGACCCGGGGTGGTCGCAGAGGAGGAGGTGGTCGAGTGGAGATCCAACAGCACTCTCCACCATTCCCCCCCTTCGACCCTGGGCTCGTGAGGGACGGACCGCAACCACCATCTCGCCGTCGCGGACGGAGAAGAGGGAAAGGGAACACGTCTGCTGATCCAGAGACTGTTCACGTCACGCCTGCCGAGCCTGTGTCTTCGGACAAAATGGCCGCCACCGAGCCTGTTCACGTCACGCCTGCCGAGCCTGTGTCTTCGGACAAAATGGCCGCCGCCGAGCCTGTTCACGTCACGCCTGCTGAGCCTGTGTCTTCGGACAAGATGGCCGCCGCCGCGAGTGTCCACGTCACGTCTGCCGAGCCTGTGTCCCCTGACAAGATGGCCGCCGCCGAGAGTGTCCACGTCACGCCTGTCGAGCCTGTGTCCCCTGACAAGATGGCCGCCGTCGAGCCTGTGTCTGTTCCTGAGCCTGAGCCGGTGGTGTCTGTTCCTGAGCCGGTGGTGTCTGTTCCTGTTCCTGAGCCGGTGGTGTCTGTTCCTGTGCCTGAGCCGGTGGTGTCTGTTCCTGTTCCTGAGCCGGTGGTGTCTGTTCCTGTTCCTGAGCCGGTGGTGTCTGTTCCTGTTCCTGAGCCGGTGGTGTCTGTTCCTGTTCCTGAGCCGGAGCCAGTGTCTGTTCCTGAGCCGGAGCCAGTGTCTGTTCCTGAGCCGGAGCCAGTGTCTGTTCCTGAGCCGGAGCCAGTGTCTGTTCCTGAGCCGGAGCCAGTGTCTGTTCCTGAGCCGGAGCCAGTGTCTGTTCCTGAGCCGGAGCCAGTGTCTGTTCCTGAGCCGGAGCCAGTGTCTGTTCCTGAGCCGGAGCCAGTGTCTGTTCCTGAGCCGGAGCCAGTGTCTGTTCCTGAGCCGGAGCCAGTGTCTTCGGACAAGATGGCCGCCGCCGCGAGTGTCCACGTCACGTCTGCCGAGCCTGTGTCCCCTGACAAGATGGCCGCCGCCGAGAGTGTCCACGTCACGCCTGTCGAGCCTGTGTCCCCTGACAAGATGGCCGCCGTCGAGCCTGTGTCTGTTCCTGAGCCTGAGCCGGTGGTGTCTGTTCCTGAGCCGGTGGTGTCTGTTCCTGTTCCTGAGCCGGTGGTGTCTGTTCCTGTGCCTGAGCCGGTGGTGTCTGTTCCTGTTCCTGAGCCGGTGGTGTCTGTTCCTGTTCCTGAGCCGGTGGTGTCTGTTCCTGTTCCTGAGCCGGTGGTGTCTGTTTCTATGTCTTGGAGCGTCTGGTAGCCGCTCCGTAGAAGGGGGGTCATGTCACAGTGTCTGGTTTATGTTCCTTGGGTCACCACTAGATGTCCTCCTTCCTCACGGTGTCCAGCACACTCTTGCACTACATTCCCCATGATCCTTGTCTGTTCATTGCACTCAGCTGTCCCTCATCACTGATTATTGCACTCAGCCTGTTTCCCATTATCATTGTCATTCCCTGTGTATAAATACCCTGCCTGTTTAGTGTTTGTTACGGAGTCCTTGTTGTATTTCACGCCACTTCTGTGTCCGTTTCCTGCCTGTTCCTGTTTGTGTCTTGTTTTGGATTGCCTTATCGGATTTTGACCCATGCCTGGACTTGACCATTGCTTTTGGATTACCCTTAATAAATCTCATACTGCTATTGGATCTTCCTTTGTTTCATTAAGTGTGGAGCGTGACAAAATGAAGGCGTAAAAGTTTTAAAGGGTAAAGGCATCTAAAGATAGCATAATGCTTGTCATACCCAGGTCCATGTCAGAAGCTTTTTGTCGGTGCGAATAGGGAACATTCTTGTAGATGGCGTCCAAGATCTTCTCCTTCACCTGGCTGATTGTGTCACAGTTCAGCACCTTCACCTGCACCTCTGGGCTCTTCTCATTGTCTGGATGCATGCAGTTCACCACCTACATGACACAGAACAGAATTATTCCAATTAGCACATGCATGGGAGACGCATGAATATTTACAGTATGTGGCTGTAAAATTATCTTTTTGCATGATTTGAAATGTATTGTGTGTCAGCTGATTATAAAGAATGCTAAAATGTATCCATGCATGTAAGCTGAATATTTTAACCTTAAACAAAAGAGCAAATTCTGTTAAAAAGTTAATTCAGGCCCCATGGAGAGCTGGTATCATGTTCAGTATGTCTACTGAATTCTGTGTTCACAACATGTCTCAGAGTGACTGATCTAGGATCTGTATTTAACACCTACAAGATCTGATGTATGACAGTATTCTGGTCAAACCTGTATGGGGCATTTCTCAATGAGTGAACGTGGTCAGCAAGTATAACGGCACAAGTGTAAAAGTCTATTGGCCATCCCGAGGGGGTCGTCACCTCACACACCTCAGCTTGCACCAGTCTGCAATTAACACACTAATTCTCCTCATCTTAGTTCCTGTTAGATTCTCTATCTCTGATGATAGCTGTCATTAACACCAGTACCTTCACCATCATCAGACATAATTACAAAGTTCAGTCAAAAAAAAAGGCCCTTATGAGAGAGACAGCATATAGAGGCTAAGAAGGCCCTTGTTGGCACCTGTTATATGATGAAATAATTGCACACTGCAAGAGAGCTCCTTTACTTGCAGTCCAGCAGTATAATGGACCAAAACCAGAATCAATACAATTAAATGCACTGTGTATGGGCTGTAAGGAATATATATATATAATTGCATAGCTTGTAAGTACTTCAAAAAGTTTGAGTATGTATGTTAAACTAATTGCAGAAAAGTGTGTAGAAGAAAAAAAAGTAGTATGGGGATTTCAATATAGTTAAAATGTTGTGGATGCTGACTGGTCAATATAACAACCTGTCGTATCTTATTGCGTAAGAAATGATTGATAATGTAACCAGCAAATGGCCAGGGTAGGGAAGGCAGAATGTACTATTGGTAGTGGCTTGTATTGTGGTGTATCAGCAGCTGTTTAAGTGTTTTGGAAGTGAGGACAGAATGATGAAGCTGAAACAGCTCCTACAGTCATCAAATCAGTGCGGTGTTCAGAGGAATGGGCCGAATGCCAAGTGACGAAACTAGTCGCCACATTCCCCTTTTTTCTTTTTCTCTCTTAGTCTCATACAGAATACAGATTAGCATTCTGACGTGCTGTCCCTGTAAACAGACCGTCCTGGCATACGTGCAGCCCTGACAACACAGGCTTAGCTCATGCCTGTCACAGTGGCCAGCCGAACACAACACTGCCAATCACCACAGGACAGCAGACAGGTCAAAGGTCTTAACAAGCCTGTGTGTTCCCTGTCAGGCATGAAGACTGTGGGCATTGCTTGCTGCATCAACCCAAACAAATTACCTTACCATTCTCTCTACCTGTCTGCTTCTCAGTACTTTCACGCTACTTAGCCTCTTCCTCACCCATTTATACTTGTCTTTTTCTTCATTCCTATTTTAGTTTACTCCTCTCCTTCTCTATCCTTCCAAAACCGGTCATCTTTCCTTCCCTCATCCAACATGTCATCCAAGCCTTACCAGAGTCTTGTAATCAATTTGCTGTCTGATGAGCTTGTCTTCACTGAGTGAGTAGCGGGCTTCTCCGGTGATAGAGTCGATAGGGCCTTTTTCCATCTGTTGCTTTATGGCACAGAAAAGAGAGAAGAGGGGCTCCCCTGCACACTCCTACACAAGGAAAAAAAGGCACTCTGTCACTTTCACTCTCTTAAATTTCACACCAACCACCTACAGAGAATGTGGGCTATCATTCCCTCATTCAGTTACAGTAATAGACATTTTGAACGGAGCTTTACAGTTCTGGTGCTAGTGCGTCAGTTTCAACTGACACCACAATTTCACTCATATAGATTCCATTGATAGTTAAGCTAGACCTGGAGTTTATTGATGTACAGTCTCAAATACTTTTTACATTACATTTTAATTATTCTAAATACATTTTAATGTGGGAGGGACAATGAAACATTTTGCTGAACATGTTAACAGAAGTATTTTTGAGAGAGAGAAAAACACATTAAGATTAAACAACAATTGGCAGACCCCCTGTTGAAGACCCTGAGGAAGGCATTAAGCTGAAGTGTACTGTGTCTAGCTGAATTCGGCTAGAATATGCTTGCTGAAATGAGAAATGACTAGTGGTCTGGGCAGCTGGTCAAGCACTGTTCAATAATACTCAAATCAATGTTTTGTGACTGCAATAATAATGTTATGGTTTCGCATGGATGAGGTCACAATAAAGTCCTTCTCTTACAGTACAGGCCAATTTATGCTTAAATGAATCCTGAAGCTCTCGAGTGATGTTTCAGCTTCATTCACTCAGGTCTAATCCGTTAAACCAGACTGGACAAAACAGCCTTGACTTCCAGAATTTATTGCCTGCTTTGTGCATTCCAGAATCCAGGAAATTTCTGTACATTTCTGAAATTGCACATGCCATGTTCTGATTGCAGCAGATGTGTTTATTAAGAGATTAATGACAAGTGCTAGAGAGGACTGCAGTGGTGCTGACGGTCACAGTGCTATATGTAGAATTGAGAAACACCTGCTTAGCCAACCGTCTCATTATAAGAACCGAAAAACGCTGGAGTCAGCAAGACTTGGCCAACTTTAAACCCTCTTTGATTAAAAGTGCATGCTGGCACACTCGCATACAGATGTACATGCACACCAACACATATTTATACACTAGACAGACACTCTCCCCCCTCTGTCAAACACCTGTAGTGCATCACTGCCAATGCTCCCGCAGGACTTCTCTGTGCTCAACAGTGCATGTGCCAAATTACCTTGAAGGTGAGTGAGTCTCTTTTCTTTGCTGATGATTATTCAAAATAATGGTTGATATTTAATTTCAATCGTTGGTTTTTAATTATTACATCTGGGCCACCCAGACCTGAATATGTGGTTACACACCCACAATGTATTCACATTTAAATAGCTAACTTACCTTGAGGAATTTGTATAGCAGAAAAGTGAACCAATTTGTTAGCATTTTCTCAGCCACAGACTCCGTTCTGAAAAACAAATAAGCAAACAAACAGTGTAAATAAATAAATAAAAGCAGCACAAAGCCACGATTATCACTGCAAGTGTCACACACAAATGCGATTACCACGACCATGAAAAATTCACTTCACAAAGCCCGGTGTCTCCTAATGAATAGGACTTTGTTAAACAAACATAATTGCCAGAACATGAATTGCGCTCTGGAATCTATAGCCCAAATCTGCAGGCTGTCTTTATTACCACAATAATCCATGAGACCCTAATACAAGAAACCCAATTAAAAGCCTTTATATGATCCAGCTGGAATGATGCCAAGTGAACCTATTCTGGCCTGGAATAAGACCGGACTCATTTCCTCCCCCCCACAGTCCGGCTATTGAGCTTTAAATGTATCGCATTACAAAAGAAGGTGGCTGAATGGAGGGCCGGGGTGCGTCGAAGTACATCATGATTGGCTAACACCTTCGCTTGGACCACAAGCTCTGATCCGGCATGAGAGATGTACATACATAATAACTATAACAAAGTGAAACCCAATATACATGGATCCGATGTCTCTAGTCTGTGTGCCGCAGGGAGCTGGTGAATTGCCAAGGCGCCCTGCAATGAGCCATGGCACAGAGCATCAATATTTCAGGATTACAGCATTGTGGTGTGTGTGTGTGTGTCTATGCCTACTCTGCCGCCTTGCATCCCAGCTGCCACCTGCATTCCCTCTCTCCCACTGCCGTACTAAGACCTGCCGCTGCGCAGTACCATGGGTACATGCGTGTCTGCATGTGCCCACTAAGCTGGCGCAACACCTGGAAAGGATTAGTGTCCCCTTGTTTTGTAGCCACTGCTTTGAGTGGGCCAAAGGAGGACTGGTCCAGGGGTCAACAGGGTCACGTTTCATCTTTCCTTTCATCTCCATCCTAACACTGCCCTGTAATCATCCTCACTCCCGACTGTTCTCAATGCCTGGATCATTTACAAGAGAAAAAGTAGGTGGGGGAAAACCCAGAGTTGTAGCGTAGTACAGAAAGAAATAGATAAAGAAAGGAAATGGCAAGAGTGAGAAAACTTTTCGCCTCTGTGTACTGTCACTTATTCCCATTAGCTTTCCCTTTCTTTTTCTATTGGCTGATTTGATGGTAATTATTGTTGGCAAGACCCCATAAACTCACTTACCCATATCCTGTGTTACCTCTCGGCTCACCGAAGGGGGAACAAGTAGCCTTGTTGCCAGACAATCCTGGCACAACCTCTCCATAACATTGCCACAGGGCCAAGAGCAACCAACTATCACTGTCCCCCAAATCCTTATGTCACATATCATTGGCACTGAGAGCAAGCTCTTGTTTGGCTTTGGTTTAGGAAGGCAGGAAAAGTGATGCCCATCCAGTGGTGAGGAATGGGATGTGGCATCACCTGGTGCTTAGTTCCCCCTGATTAAACAGCCATTTCAAAGTGGAACGAAGTAAAATCGTCTGGAGGATTCCTCCACGGTGAATGCGCAAAGAGGCACATTGGAGCTATGCTCCATAAACAAGAAAAAGGGGGTGAGGAAAGAGCTCCATATATCTTCCTCCTCATCTCTTGCATCCAGAAAAGGCCATTTACATTTGATGCTGCTTTCTGCCACTGCAAATGGATGTGAACAGCCAGCTCTACCAACTTCGAGGACCTGAGAGTGGTTTATGATTCCAGAGAGTCAAAATGAGAACTGTCACTCTATGACAAATACTGCACTGCAAATGTGTGTTATTTGATTTAAGAGTGTTGCTAAGCATGTGGCATTGACCGAGTACTGAGAGTTAGTCTCATGCTTCAGCTAATAGGTGGCCAGGAACACACACACCTGGCTAATGTGCTGACGTTATGCACCTTGCAGCATCACAGGGATTATTTTCTTAACCAAACAATCGTCTGTTGAAACAAACCCCCGGAATGTCCCCCTCCTTAATGCACATGTGTTAAAGAACACAGCTTGAAGCTAGGAATAATTTCATTTTCGCACTCTGCCTCACGTGGAGAAGATTGTCCGCTCGCTGCATTGTCGGGTCCTGCTGCGTAACCATGGTCCCCCTTCACTGAGGATTATCCCCAGAGAATAATCACAGGACTTCTATTCAGCTCTGCATGACTGTGTGTGTGTGTGTGTGTGTGTGAAGGAACTGGATTTGAATGTGCTGGTCAGTAAAAGTCTGAGTAAAAATAAGTGTACAAGCATATGCAGGAACAGGAGACCCACGTGGACTTCACTGATGCCATACATATAGAGAAAATGGGCTGCACAATCGGAGAGGTTATTTTTAATCGTAGATGAGTAGAGTGGGCTGCAAGGAGCGAAGGAGAGGGAGAAATACGACAGATGGTTCTAGAAGCCGCCCGTTAGTTAGTTAGCCTGTGTGTGCTTGTGAACTCAGGTTGAGGCTGGACAGATGGGGCGGCTGTCGCAAGCGCTTTCTTGGAAATGGGGAAAGGAAAGCTGGTTGGAGGCTTCTGCCAAAGATGTCCTGCTTCTCTGCATTTTAAACACAGATTTAGAAATCATGCAGTGAAAGAGAGACCGAGAGGAGAAAATTATTCTCAGACAACAGATTAAGCTTCACTGTTCTGGCCCAGTGCTCTGTATCTAGCTTTGCTAAGCAGGTGTTAGAGGTTAGACAGGTTCCATGTAGTGAAGATCACTCCATATACCAGTGAGGGTCATCCATTGAAATATATGGACTAAAAAAGGGGATTCTCAACTGGAGGATCACAACCCAAAAATGCAACATAGGCTCATTGGAAAAAACACACGTGTGGCAACATTTCTGTGTTTCATTTTAAGAACATTTATAACAAACAATTTTTGTACTGTGTTGGATGTAAAATCTGGATCCTAAAGAAAACCAGTTGAGAGGAGCCACTGGACTACAGGTTATAATGGGACATTGTAGCCAACATCCGCAAAGTGCAGATGTTGCAGGTGCCTACAAAAATGTGACGGTTGTTTTTGTTTTTGTCCCTGACAGAAGCTTGACTGAAACAAGAAAAATATCTTATTTTTCACCACTAATATGTACAGCAGCTCTTTGTGCAATTAATCTTCCCTTTGCTTGTTTCAATTAATCACGCTTGCCATCAAGGGTGTTGAATCAGTTATGATTCAGTCAAGGAGCTTCTCTTGTAGTTGTCAAATGATCATCCTGTTGCTATTAGCAAGCTTGTTTTGACCAATGAATTATTTTGTGTTCCTTGTCATTATTTTTCTCAGAAAGAGCCCCTATTTACCGCCAAATCAAAAGTGTCAGCCAACTAACTTTACAAATTAACTGCTAGAACATTAAGAATAAAAAAAACGAAGAGTTCAAATGAGTGGAGAGGAGAAAAATCAATATGGTATAGTAATAATATTGCCTTCTATGCTGTTGAAATACAGAGATACAAAGAAGTTGATTGCATGGGGAATTAAGCTTCACATATCTCCCTACATTCAGTAGGTTTTTAGTGCACTGTTAATTGGATCTCAAGCTAATTAATCCTAATTACAATTTAATGATGAGCATGTCAGTGAATTCCATGTTTGGGAGAGAAAGTGTGCATTTTAATGTCCCCAAAAGCAATTATTCCTATTCAGCGTACTGTAGAGTCCACGTTTCAAAGACAATTCACAGAGGTCATCTGCTCTCATCAATGGAGTTAACTATAATTAGAATATGGCAGATTGAAATGATCCCAAAATTTAGAACATGTGCTCTGTTGATTACACACACGAGGGGCATTTATAATCAGTAAAACCCACTGGACTGCAGGACTAGATTTTTGAGATGGCTTTTCATGTGCATATTTCTAGTACCTTCTGAGTAAGAGTTTGGGATGGTTTTTGCTCTCCAGGTTCTTGTCAATGAGGTCAGACAGCAGGTGCTTGAGCACGTCGGTTGCATACTCCAGTTTACTTTGCAAAACAGTCATGATCAAGGAGGCGACATTGCCGCGGTCTCGCATGGAGAAGCCTCTCTGAGACTCCAGGGTTCGGATGAAGGACAGCAGGAAAACCTTGTTGTTGATAAGCTGTCCAAACAGTTTTAGGCCTTTTTCCACCTGTTCCTGTCTGTAACCTGGCACCTGCAGGAAAGAAAGAGAAAACAACAGTTACAAACAGATGAAAATTCACAGCCTGAATGTGATTATTCATCAGCATATTCATTGAATCAATGAAATCAAATTAGACACAATTGACTTTTTAAATACACAGTTTTGGTATTATTTTGCATGATTTATCAGTGCATGCTATTCCTAAGATTTTATTTATTTATTATTTATTTATTACTGTTTGATGGATAAAATCAAGCCCTGCCCTACATTTTTCACTCATTGAATGCCCTGTTTCACTGAGAAAAGCATCCAATTATGGCATTATTTCATGTAGATTTCCCTTCAGCTAAGCAACTCATCATAAATGCCTCCATTTTTTTTGGTGAAGTTTAAGAATGCTCACTTAAACTTTAGCTTGGCTTATTTGGCTGGAAAGCTTTTTCCAGCCCTCTCATTTGGCCTACAGCATTCTCTACCAGTGTCCAATAAAACACCCTCAGGCATTTAAACTGAAAAGAACCAAATACTGTATATTAAATAAATCAAAATTAAAAACAGGCTACATTTAATAAAAGCTGCTCACTGGGATATAATGAATTCATTGCACTAAGAATACCTGATGACAAACAATTAACCAAGCAGAGACCCTCATGACATCATTTGATATGATTTGCCTCATCAATAATCATTAAATACCTGTCAGAATCTCTAGACGGCTCCTGTCATTAGCTGTGATTTTACTATAAACTTCTCCAGAGAGAGGAGACGTTTATACCAATTAAGTCTTAATTGATATAGCTGATTAGAACCAGAGATCATCTGGCATTACCAGGTAAGGTATGGCTTGTATGTTGGCTGAAGAAATATGTGATTCAATTAAAACTGTCCATCACTCTCTTAGCGGGGCATAAATAACCCGTAGCTCGGTGCACCATGCATTAGATTTTAATTCTGTTCCCCACACTCAGAAAAAAAACAGTTGTGTCACATGTCATTACTGTTATTAACAAAAGAATGATTGTGAATCAAAGAGCAGCTCATTACTTTAAGAAAAAAATGAGCAAGAGAAAGAGACTGCATGTAGATTATAATGAGAGCTGCTGCCTTTTGTTTACTGAGGGTGAACACAAACAGCATAGTGACAGCTTTAATTCCCAACAACCCCACTGTGCTGTTAGTCCTTCAGAAAAACAAAAAATATACTTAGCAGCCATTAAAGCTACACTGTGTAAGATTTTCTCCCATCTAGTGGTGAAATTGTATATGACTACCAACTGAATATTACTTTCTAGCCCCTCCCATTCCAAGGGCGTTTTAACTCCTATGGTGGCCGTATTATTCCAAGATTAACATGGCTTCCAGTTCAACTTCATCCATGAGTGTTCCTTCAAGTGAAAAGGTTACTTTAGAAAACTATTACAAATTGCATTTATTTATTTAGTCAGTTAACATGTAGGTGACCTCTATGTAAAACGAATAGCTTTACGTTTTCGTTATTTTGGTACCATTTAATTACTCGCATCAGCTATCAGGTTCCCAAATTAATGCAAGCTAATGTTAGTAAAGTATCAGTGCTATCGTTATTCTGTATATTGTACGAGATTAATAACGTAAGGCAATGTTTACAGCGTAGGCCAGGCACGGCGTCATGGGTGGGCCTGACGGGCCTAGGCCCACCCACTTTTCAACAGGCCCACCCAAAAAATAACTAAAAAATAATAATTAATATATTCTAATTTTGTCAAGAATTATAAAAAAAATCGTCAATAAGCTCATAATTTGTACTAAAATAGTCTAAATGTTTAGTTTTAAAAACAATTTTAAAAAGCTGGCTATGTCTATTTTGATGTTTCTGCGCAAGTTCAGCAGACAGTTCGGGTTTGTTCCGATCAGAGCTCGTGAGCGGAGAGCGCATTTCTGAATATTCCGCTCCGCTCGTTCATTCCGCAGGGTCGCTCGCTCAACCCAGAATGGCCTGCTGGTTCGAAAATATGTGGAATAAGGGCTGCCTCCGACTAATTTTTTTTTCTAGTCGACTAGTAGTTGTTCATTTAAGCCATTCGTGGACAAATCGCCGCTTTATATTAATTTAATTACTTAAATAGGCTATAGCCTACAGGATAATAAGCGTTATGACCGCACGCATAAAGCTTGCCACAACCGGTTAAAGTAATGATTATGAATGTGTCTAAATTAGCAAGGAGACATTTAATTGTTTAGTAATAAACTGGTGTTTTCTGTGTCGCTGCAAAGATGAAGTTGACGATGCGAGTCCGAGAGAAATGCACGCCAGAGAGAAATGCACATTTCATATGGATTATATAATCAGAGAGTAGCCTATAGCCTATTTATTTTGGTTTTAATATTTTCGTTTAAAAGTAGACATTTCAAGCTTTCTGTAATATATAGCCTATATTTCTCAAATCTGTGAGGCACAAGCTGAGTTTCGGCGCCTTCCAGTTCACATGCAATGCAAGTGATCGTGTCGGCGCCTTATTACATTGTCTTATTTATTAAATACGGGCAATTGATTGATAAAACATTGATCAAAATTAAGATACAATTTATACAAAACGAAAATCTTTTAAAAAGAGTTTTCTATAAAACAAAACTTAATGAAGTCGTCAAAATCATGTTTTACCAAAAACAGCGCCGTTTGCTAGGAGTGCGCCAGCGCCTCTGCCTTTCAGCGCCTCTGCCTCGCGAGTGGATGATAGCCCTGAAGACGCCTAGCAATGATATACCTTTAGTGGTAGTATACCTTTAGTTAAGTTATACCTTAAGAGTCTTCGTAGCGCGCTAAGAGACAATGTTATCGGAAAATGCAGCCCAGGTATGATGCGTAACGGAGATTCCAATTCCTTCTTTGGTCAGAACCATGGAGAGCGATCGCGGATAGGTCTGTCCTATGCACCGAAACTTTTAACAATGCAACAAAATATTAAAAGAGCATCAAGCTATTAAAATCTATATCATGTATACGCACAGATAATATAACTGTAGGCTATATTAGTCAATATTTTTTATTAGGTTAAGCATTGATTGGATAACGTTTTTTTTTATTTTTTTATTTAACGTTTTTAATTTAAGGCCCACCCACAATTGGTCTGGCCCATCCAAAACTGGAATCCTGGCGCCGTGCCTGGCGTAGGCTACATCATTTTCTCCGTGAACAGAGTCAGAGATCAGTTGATGCGACGGAGGTGCGAGGGAAAGCTAAAGGTAGAGGGAAAGGTATAGGAAAACCAAAAAACAGAGCCGGTGCAAGTGTTGTTGTTTTAATTCTCTCTTTCGTTTCCTTGGCGACTCTGTTACATGTCCTCGAGGATAGGCGTGATCCTACATCTTCAATAGGCTTTCAAATCTGCCGGCAGTCGCGAGTAACTCCTCGCATTCGTCACGGTGCCACTGAGTGTAAAAGTGCGAAAGGCGAAGATTGAATTTCCAGGTATGTCCCTCTTTGGCTAATGTATTTTCAAGATGGAGGCGCAACATGGCTGCCGCCATTCGAGCGACTCGCTCGTATGTATTCTGAATGGCAGATTCTACGCTTACGAGAATACTTGATTAGTTGGTGGAAGTAATTACACATGAATGAACACATATAATTTTGAAAGAACAAAGTGTTTGTTGCTAAGAATCAACTTAAAAAATTACACAGTGTAGCTTTAATGTGACTGTTCCTCACACAGGCACAATGCAGTAATTACATGCATACATGAATATGTAAATATATGAATGTACATCTGGATGGAAATTTGGCCCATTGGATGCAAATTTATTATTGCACAAAACATTTTTGCATCATTAAATTGTTAGGTTACCTCAAGGTCTCTAAGGACAGGGTGCTCCTCGATGCCAGGGAACAGAACTCGCATGGTGTATGTGCGGTAGTCCAGGAATGGAATACCAGCTCCGTCCAGATCGCTGGTCAACTCGTGAATGTCTGTCTGCAGCTCTGCAAAAGCTGCGGAAGACACATAACATGAAGAACAAATAGGATGAGGTCACTAATAAAAACTTCACAGAAGCTTAGTGGCGAGGGCTACATAAGGGCCAGGGTGGCACTGGTCCACCCACTTAAATGGGACACAAAATGTTTTTTTGTGGGAAAGAAGAAAAATACTGCATGCATGTCAATATTTGCTCAAATACATGAATGTAATAAGATCCTAGTAGATGAGTGCTGATCTTCCAGTTGTGCGCTTCTATTCTAAATGCAAGAGCTGTCAATCTGAGTGATGAATCCAATCCAAGCACACTCCCACTGTAAAAACAGACCCCGATTGGTCCTTACTCATTGTTTATACACTATACACACACCATACCGGAGATCCATTTCTATTTGTTGACCTTTCCAAAGTTGTCAAATTACATTAGAAAACACTGCATCTTCGTCATAATCGCGACACGATTGGATCTCCGATGTCGTATAGCTTTAGCAAAGCAGAATGTAATGCCACTATGAGGATTTTCTTAAGATCTACATGTTAGGTTGTGTTTTGGTGCTACTATGTTCTACTGTGGTTTACTAATGTTTGGTGAAGCTACAAACTAAAGCGCAGCCCAAATCCCAAAGGTATATACTGTTTACATATACTTGGAATCGTCTGGTCTCTACCTGAAACAAGTATGCTTGTTCTATTCTGCTAATTGAGACCTTTCCAACAACATATGACACAAGACTATCTGTTATGCATGATGCCTAACAGATCACATTTTCAAGTAAAGACACATTTTTATTTTCAATTTAGGCATATATTTTTGGCTCATATTTATTTTCATCATTTGCATCCCTATTTTTAACTCATGCATTGTAAAATTTTAGTATTTCTCCACTCACTTTCTGGCCTTGCCACTGCTGTGCGTGTGTCTTAGAAATGATGCAGCGGCTGTTTCTAAGTATTTTTATTACTGTTTCAAGGATTTTGCGAATATTTCACTTTGTTAATCCACTTCCCCCCCAAGACTACTTACCCTCTTTACACTCTAAGGCTACTCTGGACTCCAGGTTGTCCATCTGCATTTGCAGCCGCTTGAGGGTGAGGTCACTCTCGCGGGACTTGCGCTTGTAGGCAATGAGGACAATGACAATGAAGAAGATAAGGAGGCCTCCTGCACCTGCAATGCTGATGACGGCAGTGCTGCTGAGAGGGCTGTCAGAAGTGATGTGAACCACACCTGGAGAAAACTCGATGCCACCCACACGAGCCTAAAAAGGAGCATATTTTGCATAGATTTTGATAAAAATCAATACTTTGTTGTATTTAAAATCAATACTGTGTGATATCTTGTTCAAATCCAATCAAAATGCATCTAGGGATGGAGATATTTTATTTTATATTATTGTGCTATAGTAAGACTAAAGGCCCAACAGCAGAGGGATACAATGTGTCTGTTCCTTTTGCGAGTTCATGGCTGTAAGGGTCTGTTGCATTTTCTCTTGTACGACTGTCAACAAGTAGTGAAGCAGGCAGCCACCCAGATTTCTCATTGAGAAGCATAAAGGTTTTTATTAGGTTTTCCAGCTCTAATAAGTCCTACTGGGGACATATTTTTTATTTCTGTAGCCTCTCAGAAAGTAAAATAACCACAGAGTCCCTAAAGCATTAGGTCACTGTGAAAAGTGGATATGTGCCCCAGTATTTCACCAGAACTTACCAGAACCTTGTGACGGCCAGTCAGATTGGGCGATTCACAGAGCAGTTGAGTATCTGATACAGTTAATGTGCAAGGTTTATCTCCAATCAGAACAGTGTAATTGAGCTTCCCATTGCCACCCGGCGCTGGAGGGAGGAAGTTCCTACCCTGAAATTCACATTCACAAACATATGTAGCAACTGCATTGGAAAATGGAAAGACAGATAATGCAGAGATTTAGATTAACACTTGATTTACCTTGAGTATGATGGGAGACCCTGGCTTGAGCTCCTGGACCCCAGACACACTAAGCGGTTCAAACACTGGATTCGGGTAGTAGATGAAGTTGGTGTTGTTGAGGGCCAGCACAGACTGAACATTGTCCAAGATGAAGCCAAACTCATCAGGTCTCTCTGGCAATTCCTTCTGACAGCTCAGACTGTAGGGGAGCTCTGGGGCCATGCACTGCATAGTGGTGGGACTCAGAACCTGACATATCTGGTAGGGGGACATAGATTTGCTGATCATATTTGCAGTAGATGTGTGATTCAGAATAAAACAAAAACATTTAGATTCAGATTAACAACATTACATTTACATGGCAAACAATAATTCGTTTTAATTAGTCATGTCAAATAAAAAGACCAGGATTTAACCTCAACTTCCTACAATGGAGGTTTCTAGAGTGCACACAGATATAATTTTTCTCAACAAAGCAGTACTAAATTATTAGCACTTTTAAAATGGTCATCTCTCCTTGACCCTGTCTTTCATCTCTTTTTTTTAATATCTCACATAGACCACATATACACTGCAGCTAAATGCTGCAATCAGACCATTTAATACTTAATCCCATACATATTTACATGAAGTCAGTTTCTCAGACTACTTATTTACTTTTCCGCTTTCATTTTTATTAAGAGGTCAGGTTTATTAAATGTAAAGTTATGGCATAGCTTAAATTCAAACCTATATGCACATTCCCTCTGAAGTGTATAAATAAAATACCTGACAAGACCCTTGAGTTTTGTGAACCCACACTGCTTTGCAGTTGACTGTTGAAACACCCAGACAGCAGACTCGCCATCAAAAACATCCCTACAGATATTTCTGGCCATTTTAATTGGATTCCTCACAAAGCTGTTGCAGCCAGGAAGACGAACCTTCACTTCCTCTAACACAAATACTTCTATAGAAGGTCGTAACGGGTGGAATTGTTCAAGATAAAATAGATTTCAAGTCACCATTTCTTTTCAGCGCACAAAGCCTGGTCAAACTCTTTTCAGACTAGTTATGAGCGATCGCATTACAAACAAGGATACGAGGCATCTTGTGCCCCACAAACAACTTCTTTCAGAGACTGCGAGGTAGGGTATGACACTTTTTTCTGCTGTGCTTTGAGGAGCAGTGTGCCAAAGCCTAATCATATCGCAGCCCAGATGCTAAACGCGGC
The DNA here is from genome assembly GCF_963993115.1 of Abramis brama. Lineage (NCBI taxonomy): Eukaryota > Metazoa > Chordata > Actinopteri > Cypriniformes > Leuciscidae > Abramis > Abramis brama. The sequence goes on along the minus strand of NC_139966.1, from coordinate 45,467,957 downwards.
CATGTGTGAGATACGTGCATGAGATAACATTACGGCCTTTTGTCTCTGTTGCCTTTCAATCAGATCTCACTGAGTGCAGCCTCCCATGGCTCTTTGGGTCTATTCTGTAGACGGGGAACATGATACCCTTGTCTATGCATCCACCCTGTGTTTCGACATTCTCCTCTTTCCCGCACAAAGGGTACATTGCTGCTACTGCTGCTGGGACCTGGCAGTCTTCCTGTTCTCTGTCTGTTTCTTTGTCTTTGTCTCTCTCTCTCTCTCTCTATTTCCCTCTTTTATGCAGCTACTGTCCTGGATCCAATGGTGCACAGCCGACACAGGTGATTGGAGCAGGTGGAATAGTCTGCTAATGTTCATTCCAGTTCACTTGCCTCAGGTTAGGTGAAGGCCGAGTGATCGTTTACTGTGTGGAAAACGTTTGCACTTACGTTGACGGTCTCCAAGTTCTTATACATGGCTCTGATGAGAGGAGTCTGGATGATGTCCAGGTTTGTCCCGGTCACAGTCAATGGTGTGTTGCCACTGTGAAAACACCATGTTTATTAACTTTCACTTTTTAAAGTAAAAATTAAAAGTAAAAGGCAAAAATCTCCTAAAATTAGTGGTTCAATTTAATAAAATTATATTTAGATAATATTTTTTTTTATTAAAATAATCAACAATGTATTAACTTTAACCATATAATGTCCATAATGATATCAAGTTTGAAATAGAAAAATAATGAAAAATAATATTCTTGATCCTCCCCCCTCATTTTAGGGTCTTGGACAATGTTATGGGCTGTTTCCCCAACGGCTGTCTTAAATTGCTTTGTAGTACACACACCTGAAAATGCTCCACTCAGGTTCAAGTTTGGTGATTGTGGGATCCTCCACATACTCAAACTTGAGATCTTTGTGAATGTGGGCTTTATCCACGAAGACCGATACGGACACATTTCCGTAGCCTTGCATGGAGGCATGAGAACGACACGTTATCCACTGTCCTCCTCTCCTGTGTCATCAAATAGAAGAAAAAAATCACCAAAGTTTTTCAGATAACTAGTGCATGAATATATGCTATTTACACTTAGAATTTTTCATTATTTAAAACTAAAAAGCTTTTGATAAAAAATAAATACAAATTCTTTAGTCTCTTCTCCATCCTCATCCATTATGTGTGTATTGATACCCGTTTAGGAATTTGTTTAGTTTATTGCTTTTGTATTATTCAATGGCTGTAAAGAGTATTCCCATTAAAGTAAAGATTACTAGGCCTAATTTAATATTTCACTCATATGACTAGACACTGTGGCTACACCTCAAGCAAGAAGAAAGTGATGGCTATGGATGTTATTGATTAAAAATTAGAAACTCTCAAGCTGTTAAGATCAGTATTGACTTTCTCTTAGAGGCTTTGAGTGACCTGCAAACGAACCAAAAGAATGACACCACCTTAAAAGGACATTGCTCTGTACTTTTCCATTCAACCCTACCTTTGATAGGTACACTTCTGGTCTTTGAACATGATTGACACATTGCTGCCCGCGTCCAGGTTGCTGCCTGTGATGTTGACGATGGTGCCCCCAGATACTGGCCCTCGACTCGGCTTTAGACTCAACAGTCTAGGGATCTGTAGAAATCAAGGTCAAAACAACCAATAGGAATTATTTACAAGCTTACAAATCACACGGCAGAGGTAAGGCGGCAAACCCTCATGTTTTTCAATCCTCTGTATCTCTTTCCCAATCTGATTATCACCTCCTTTTTCTCAGAACACCAATTGCCCTCCTCACCCAAGAATCACATAATCCAATTACTACATCTGAATGAGACATAAAAGCCATTAATGTTTGCATAAAACTGATAAATGCTATAAATGGCTCCATAACAAGAAAAATGACACTGCAGCTCAATTCATTTGGATGGCTGAATCGCAATCTGATTATGGATGTTATATCAGCATGTGAACTGGGAGTGCTAGAAGGAAAAGTTCTATCCTCCACAGAATCATATTGAAAGATATTTTTATTGGTCTGAAAAATCCTACAAAATTGCTTTATCATGTATGTGGTCTCAACCATAGAATTATGTTAATTAATGTCTTGTACAAACAAAGCAAGAAATGGTCGTCTTAGATTTTCTCAGTAGGTTAGCATAGCATAATGTTAAATGATTTACCAGCCAGCTTATGGGTTTAGGTGGACCATATTTTCTTCAAATTAATGATAATAAAAACAAGCATACATTTGCTTTATTCATCAATTGTTTTAATAATTCAAGATCCATATCAAAGGAAATAAATTACATTATGTAAAACTAACAAAGTAACGCCTGTGCAAAGGGGGACAGGATTCTGTGGAAGGAAAATCTTGCACAACAGCAGTAGTAAATTGCAAGTTTTATGGTTAGCCTCTCCGGATGTTGACCGAACATTTGGTGGGGTCAAGTGCTCGCTGATATGACTAAGTACATCAGCAGGGCTACAAGGCCATAGTGTTCACTCTTTATTAGAAACACAGGAAACATTTGCAGAAACAGTAAATCCAGGCACTTTCAACCCTGAAGTGGCAAAGACTTGTAATTATTCAGAGATGATTAAGATCATGGCAGATGGACCAGCAGTTCATTGGGGGTTATTTGCTGAGGTACTCACCACAAAGTAGTAGTATTTAGACGACTTGGCCATGAACTCGGGACGACACTCTCCAACGCACACTTGGACGTTTCCAGCAAACTGGCTTCTTTCCGCTTTTCCCATTTCACACACAATCCTGTAAAACACACACATACACAATCAATCGACCAGGACAGTAACACAATAACAAAAAAAAACATTTATGAAACATTAAATGAGGGACTTTAAAAATGTCTTTCCCTGCCATAATAATATATGCAGGAGATAAACGGTTAATATGAATGAGTTATTCTGCCGCCTCATTCCATGGCAGGTGTCAAATTTGCTCATGCACCATGGTAAGAGGCTTATCATGGTGTACAAATAATAATAACAATAAACTTGTTTATTGCTAATTTATATCAGCCACTTTTTAAAAGACGCTGGGTTCTTAACTATTAGCAGGCATGCATAACACAAACTCATCTGCAAAGAACACCTGTTTGAGGCGATTCAAGGGAGATGCCATCATATAGTCCAGTTAGTCATTAGATCCAGGTTTAAATTGTTGTCATTATGACAAAATTACAAAGAAGTGTCAGATCTGGCCTAGTTCTACAGGACACCCTGTAAGTGGTTCAAGACACTTACTGTTCTGCTGGGATATATCCCTCGGGCACTGGTGTACACTCCACATCTGCAACCTTCACATAGTCCTTAATCTCACTGAACTCCAGTCCCAGGTTCTCACCACGGATAGTCACCAGCGTTCCTCCCTCACGGGGTCCTCGAAGCGGGGTGATCTGTAGACAAGTCACAGGGAAGCGTTACGTGCAATCATTCCCATAAGATAATAAACAACATGGAGGGCTCCCACAGCCCCCCTAGCATCTCCATCATTGGTACAAACCAACAGGAAGTGGAGAATGACTCAGCAACCGATTCCTTCATGCACCTGCAGGAGTCAGTGATTGTGAGACGGTGTGAGGGGCGGGAAACAGTGAGAGAAGCTGTGAGTGATTTAGTTCAGTGGGATAATTGGGCCACTCTCTGTCAGAGCGTCAAAGCCTGCGTGCTTACGGTGAATAATGATCAGCCGCACAGCCAGCTGAGCCAGCCGAGTCCTGCCTATAGCAAAAACAAAGCCATGCTAATTTATGAACACAGAGTCGGCGTCTGGGAAAAAATATGCCGACACCAGCATGTGAAATCATATGCTGCTAAGATTGGAATATAAACACAGGCGTGCACGAGGATGCTTATTTTCATCTGTGCATGTCAGATGATCAAACACCTTTTATTCTTTGCTCCTCGGGATGCTAAGCAGTACTGCATCCGGCTGATTAGAGTATCTAATCTTATCTGATTACTAACATATCTGTTATGCACTCTCACAGTGCTATATCTCAAATCTTCATGCTTTCACTGGTATCATACCATTAACACATGAAACACTTGGCTGTGATTCATTAAACACTGTTAAAGGAAGACATTTATGGTGCATTAAAATGTAATGACTAAAAAGAATCACACTTAATAACTTAATTGGCAATTCATGTGCCATAAAACATATCTTGTGATGTGAAGTGAAGACAGAGTTAACTCTGCTCAGTAAGGTTGTTATTAAGCACCGTAAGCAAGATCCATATGGTCATAGCAGAACCAACCAGCCAATCAAAATAAACTATTCTTACAGCTCTAGTTTTTATCAGTACTTCACTACACTTTTATAATATAATGCATAAAGCCCATTCAAACAAGACATGTTATGGATGTTTGAGTATGTGATTCTTGAATTCAAGTTTTTTTTTTTTTAAGTAAAAATAAAATGAGTAGCACAATTCATTTTTAACACGTAAAAGTCAAAACGTAACACTAACACTTAACATATTACATGTAACTGCAAAAAATAAATAAATGGCATATGATGCCCCTGACAACACTAACCTGCCATAAATGTGGGGAGAGGGAGAGAAAGAGAAGAAAAGCTAGCATGCAATTCATTCCCACAGTGCATTTCTGTGAATACTTTTGTGAATAATATAGGTCACTGTTTAGCCGAAATCACACAAGAAGAACATCTCTTTTATTGAGTGTCTATCCATCAACACTATAAAAAGAGCCTATCAAACATATTCTGACAGTCTTGACCCACGTGTCTGAGGTCGGGCCTCATAAGTGTATTGACAGCTGGGCTATTAGGCCAAATGTAGGACACCCATTCCTCATCTTGGCAAAACGAGGGGCCGTCGGATCCCAAAGGGGAATATAGACATGTTAACATCTCGGCTCTGTCATTATTTCCTGCCAGATAATAATCCAACTTTAGGTCAGAGATCTCATTAGCAGCACGGTGAGAGGTAATTTCCCTTTAACCCATCACATGTACTGATCTTAGCAGAGAGGTTCAAGTTTTTCACAGGTTCTTTATTGGCTTCAGAGCACTATGGGAATATCGATATCCAAATGGCTCTGACTGTGTGTTTAAATTTTAAATATGACAGTGTAATATGAACATACGCTTTCTAGACACATTTTTTCTTAACTTATCTCTCCAGTAATCCAGTTTAATCAGTCTTCCTCTTTTATGATACTATCAATGTCTTTACAATGCCCTTAGGGCCTTATTGCTTCATGCGACCGGTTTGAGTATTACAATATACCGAATGATTATTTAAAATGAAATAACAGACCCACTTTGGTGGTTTACTGGAAAGTCACTGTAAAATGCAACCTTCTGCTGAGAGAATGAAGCAGGAGTGTAAATGAATATGAGAGGGAGAGAGAAACAGTAGTCTCTTTTCATTTGGAGATGGGGAGCTGATTAGATTTGTGACTTTGACAAGCTAATTGACGGTTGTTGGAGGAAAAACACTTAATCACCATCCACTTCAATGTCAGAGAAAGATTCCTCATCTACAATGTCACAGTAATAGAGTGCATTAGAATACATTACGACCTGTGAGCCGATCAATTGAAAGAAAGACACAGAGAGTGATAATCAGAGAGAGAGAGAGAGAGAGAGAGTATTTATGAGGCACGAGGAGAGCTCCGATCTGCAGATAAAAAAAAATTAAAAAAAAGAGGAGCTCAGTTCAGGACTTCCCTTTATAATACCCATGGCTTCGCTTGTTTTCCATTTCTGTCTCTCAATGTGTTAAACGGCAATTAGAACCTCAGCTATAATCAAACAAGCACTGAAGATGTTTGAAGGGATAGTAGTGACCAACTTTAAATGGATTGTACATTTGTAAAAAAAAATCTAGGTACATTTGCAGAGTGAATTTAGAATATTATTATTGCTCAAAGTATTATACTTTAGTGCATAACTTGCTGTTTGAACTACAGACAATGATAATTGTGTGGCTTGTTGAGGATTTTACTTTTCTAAGAGATTGGACACAAGATTTTCATCTGACAGATGATAAATCTGGGGAAATTATTGTTAAACAAAACATCAGAGACTAGAAACTACCCAAATGATCTTAGCAACTACACAGCAATGCCTTGACAACCACCAAAATCACCCTATAGCATCATGGCGGCAACTTTCGCTGGAGCAAGTTCCATTTATGTCTAGTTGCTTTGAAAGATTTTGAGCTGTGATCACTTTGGCTCAAACTTGCCAATGACAGAACAGAAGATGATGATGAGTTTGGGATTATGCTTTCTATAATTTCACCATTCACATCCACTACATTCCATTCTTCTATATTTTTCTGTGAACGAACGGTTCCTTGTGCCAACAGGTTTCTGCGTTTGATTAATAAGCTTCAGACACATCTGCTGTCCGTCATTCATAACCTGTGGCAAACAAGTAGCATTTCCCTTCCCGCTATGTTCATCAATCATCTTGATGTGGTGCTACAGATGGGGTTGGTGGTGCAGAGGCTTCTATGTTCCTCCTTTCCTCCATCCATCCACTCTTCCTGGAAATTCTTTCACTCTCAGTATTCCGCCCAAGGTCGCACTTCCATCATATCTCTTTCAGCAATGCACCCATCTGTTCATCCTTCACCTTTTCTTTCTCTTAATATCAACTGTTCATCTCCACAATGATGGTTAACCATAAAACATGCATATGTCAAGTGAGTACAGCTGAGATGTTTATTTATGTTACAAGGATTTTATTGTACCTCTGGAACGTGATATTATACTAAGAATGACAAGAACCCAGACACTTAAGACTCAGCTAAAAATTAAAATGGAATAGAATAAAATTGTATAGCCATTTACAGTTCCCAATTGAGAGTCTTTTCACCTCTAAACCAGTCATAAAAGTACAGGCCTGGCTCTGGGAGTGACCTATATATACTGTATAGAGTGCGGTCCAAAGGTCTGAGACCACATAGAAAATCTTAGGATACATTTGTTTTTTTTAAACAGTGCAGTAAATTAATTATATTAGTATAAAATTCATGCTAATTTTACATTTAAGTTTTCACAACTTGTAATAATGATATAAAAAAATATATCTCAGGTAGAGATCTCAGACTTGTGGAACCCACTTTGTGTTACAGTATGCTTTCATATGTACTGGTGCACCGTAGATTTACCTTTGTGATTTTGGGGTGCGTGCACTTGCTATTGATGCCATTGTGCTCGAGCCACATGCTCTGCGGGTGAGGACAGTGCTGTTTCAGAGAGCAACGGTTCTCTCCCTTACACCACACACAGCCAAACAGAGGGTCCGCCTTCAGACACAGTCCACAGCTCTCCCGTCGTGCGTCACACTTGTACAGGTGCACTGGAGATACAGGGAGGGCAAAGGTCAGGTAATGTTGGGAGACCCATGGTACACTAATCAAAGCAAAATCAAAACTGATGTAATTTGCAGCAATGGCCAGAAATATTTCTAAAATAATGGAAAAACTACAGAAAAGATAACATATTCCCTATTTTCTTGCTTCCTCTCAGCTCTAAAGATAATTGCTCCTCTTCTCTGCTCCCTGGTACAGTGATATTATGTTTCATCTCCATGGAAACCAGACAAGCATTTTTAATTGCTATTAGATACTTGTATGATCCGTCCATCAACTGCTGCCCCCGGAGTGGCTCCCCCTCAGCGGGAAGCGAGGGAGGAATCTCGCATACTTTACTTCCCCTCTTAAATTAGCCTAACCTTCACACAGGCACACACAGCACTTTAATAACACACTCACATGCATTCGTGCTATGTTCATTGATTTGACTTAAAGCAGGGGAGCATGTTTAACTTTAGTCCAAATCCATTTTATATCAATTAAAATGTTTTTAGAACTTCCAGTCTTGACATTGAGCTTAAATGTTTAAAAATCTCTGAGAGCTCAAACTGCCTCTGCAATAAGTCTGAATTTTCCTTTAATGGTCAGAGCATCTTTTTAAGTGCAATGTATTTTTGTCTCGTTTTCCAGTAAAAACAGCTAAACATCCACTTGATAAAAATCACTGGAGAAGCAAAAATACAAAACAAATTAAAATGCAATATCATGAATTCAGTTTATTTTTCTTACCCCATTGACAAATTGTCTGAGCAAAAATCTGAGCAAAAAATATTAAATATTATATATAATAATAATAATAATAATATTATAATATGTAGTACTACATATATTATTTAAATATATTATAAATACAATATATATATATCAGATTATGATCAGACAAAAAATATTGATAATGATGAAATGGTTTTTGCATAGTTAAGACTGCAGAAGCTGTAGAAGGTTTTATATTGGATTTCAGCTTGTACTGGGTTGAGTTTAAATACATTATATTCGGTCTTATCTGACATTATGTCTCTGTAGAGGGTGTTTGTTGGCTACAGGTCTCTGACAGGCCTTTCTAACAGGTTCATTTGAACACTTAAATACAATGGTAGATCTAATTGTGACATGTCTCTGACATGTGGTGCAAAGATATACACACAGGGAGAAGATGAGAGGTGCAAACATGAGATATTGTGATGTATTAAGTAAAAAAAAAAGAAATAAAGAGATGATGAAGAAGTTAAGCAGAAACCGAGGCTATCTGCAGTCAACTCCACTAGGATGTCAGGGGATGGATGCTGCAAGTCTGTTGCCATGGAGACTGAATCCAGGGGTACTAGCAGGGCTGCCGGATCAGAGACCTCACCTTTGTTTTGGGCCGGGTTGTCAATGCTGAAGTCTCCGTTCCAGATGACCATCAGATCCACAGGGAGGCTACTCATCTCCATCCCATCATACAAGTACTGTAGCCGTGGGAACAAGAGAGAGAGAGAGAGGCACACATTTACTAGTTTTCTTCACTGGAAGAATGCTTTTATCATTCCTGGCAGGTTCATCCTCGGGTAAGTCATCACAGCACACAGTGGAGAGGACTCCAAAATCCCTACACTGCTGATGCTGGGAGAACAAGCAAACATGCACTAAATATTCAGGGCAGAATGCACTTGTGACTAAAATAAGCCGCTCTTACACAATCTCCAAACAACCGCTCCCTTTTATCATGTCTACGACTTTTTGTGTTGCTTAAAATTCTGCGCCTTGTGTCTGAGAGTACCCTTGTGTCCACAAACAAATTCGCTGAAACGTTTACTAAACACACTCGTAGTCATACACACACACACACACACACACACAGTCTTACCGATGTGTTCTGGCACTGTACACTGGAGCTGTTGAAGCGGAGGGCAGGAACTCTCTGCTCCACGCCCTGTATGGTGAGCACACACTCGTACCCCCGCTGGCCCGACTGTGGCTGGGGGAGGTTCTTGGCCCGAAGGGTGATGGGTTTCACCACGTTCACTGGAACTAGGATACGATCCGCTGGAAGCAGCTGAGGACATTCCTGCATGAGAACAAAAAACTGCAAGGTCACAAATTGTAAGTATCAAAAGATAAAACAAAGAGATCAGATAAAACACCAGAATCTCCCTGGTGCTTCCTTTAGGTTGAGCCTAATAAAACCTCAAAATGGGTATGGACCTGTTCTTAGTATCAAAATATATCTTGACTGCTCACTCGGCTGAAAGTTTGGGCCAATAACGATGGTCTGAAGCTTATTAGCATGGCTGAATTGCTCTGGGGCACAGTTTAAAAAAGTCATTATAGATAATTTGACAGCCTATCTACAAAACGAAAATAAAAGTGAGTGCTGTTAATTCAAGCAGACAAAGATGAAATTTAAAAGGGAGAAAGAGGATAAAGAACTTTTCAGTGTATTTTTTTTTCTTTCTAAGTCCCTGACTACACTCTATAAGACTGATGTAACGTTGTCTTTCAGATACTACGGAAGAAACCAACGAGGTGGCGCAGAGTGGTATTTATGCAGTGCAGGGTGTTCAAAGTGCTCAGGCGGCTTTTGTAAGATGAATACAAACTGAGGTGCTATCTGAACCAAAGCAGCTAGGAATGCAGATTGAATACTGAGTGTGAATTTAAAGATGCACCACAGTCCGACTGCAGCAAGGTAATATTTTGTATGGGCATGATGTTGGGCCTTAAACCCCTTTTCAGTTTAACTTTCATACAGGATATTTACAGTACAGGAGACAGTGTTTCAGTTTACTGCACATGAATGCACACCTTCACAAGCAAGGGAGAAATAGACACTTAACTTAACATGCCAAATAAACAAATACACCACCCACATGCATAACTGCAGACTAAAATAAAACAGCAAAGACACTACAACACCCCCCCAACACACACACACACTGACCATCAAATCTCCACCCACTCCAGATATTAAAGTCATCAGTAAAAAGACGGGAGTAAAATGCACACCCATTCCGCAGAGGGCAGCCCTACACTGACCCAACTTTCAGCCAATGTTTTGGTCTCTAAATTCTCATTTAGAGCCCCTGCACCTTGATAATAGCTACTCAGCCCCATGGTCTACAAGGGCCTCTCTAAGTCCTTCCCCAGACCACCCTACAAGGATTTATTTCCCTATTACACTGATATAATGTGAACATGTTTATTGGCAGCAGTCTCAGTCATAAATAAGGCATGACAAGGGAAAACCGCCCACTAAAACACCAATATCTTTGTCCATCCACGCCCAAGTCTCTTCAGCCTGCCCTTTCTTCTTTGGGGAAGGTGTCTGGCCAGCCCCCCCGTCTCTCCACGCCTCTTATTGACGGATGAGCACGGCTCTGCTGGCAGCTTTATGCGGAGGGAGATTGACTCCAAGCATAACAACAGTATAATTGAAGGCTGGGAGGCTCTAATATGGAGTCTTCAGAGACACTGAAGACTAGGGCTGTTTTTGTCAGGCCAGGTTATTAAGTCTTTACAAGGAGGCAGAGAAGAAAGGACAGAGATGTATACAATGAGAGAGAAAACGGGACGGAAACAAATGAAACACACTCTATTGCTGATTTCGAAACCTAAGACAGTTTCTGAACATTTTCGCCAAAGGATGTCGCCAACATTTTTGAAGGGCACAATGGCGATGGTTATGGTAAGTTGCTTGCGGGGATTGAACCAGCAACATCATAGTCTCAGAGCCTCAACCATTACACCACTTTACCCCATCAGCAACAAACTATATCTTGTTGTCTTGCTGCTTTGAACTTAACTGAAGCAGATCAAAAAAGTTGCCACACTTCCTGTCTAGAGGCTCTAGTGTCCGTTGAGTCCACAAAGAGAATGATTCCTGTAGCCTCGAGCCAAATACAGCTAAAGAGTCTTACTGGAAGAGATGTTAACAAAAAAATGCAGAGACGGTAATTCAAAATGCATTCATGTGACAAATGACTTGACATTGCGGTTTCCTTCCTTGTCCGTGACGCGTGTCAAATCTGACAAGACGTGCCCGAGGCGGCTCATTTGAGGTGGGAAAACAAAGCAGGGTTTGATAAAAAAAAAAGAAGGGAAATTATCATTATAAATAGGCATTTTACAGATAAAAAAAAAGGCTCTTGAGAGTGGGTTTACTGTCTTGGTCTGAGCAAGAAAGGCCCAAGGGTGAGCTGAAGCATAATGATGTGTTTGTCAAAGGGATCGTGGAGTGAGGCAAACAGCGATTGGGGGGGGGGGGCTGACTGCAGCTGAATCTCCAACGTCTCAGAACAGGACTGATATAATTAGACACTGAAGAAAGAGATACTGTAGGTGGGAAAAAGATTTAAGTTCAGTGCGTGCGCTTCTGTTAGAGATGCGCCGAGACAAAGATAGTCATTGAGTGCGAGCGGGGAGGAAGACGCCCTGGCACAGAGAACAGAGGGTAGCGAGCTGGCACGGAGTGATAGATCCATAATTAGAGCTGTTTGAGTATGTATGCATAATGGCAGCGTTCAGTCGGGTAGAAGATGAAACGCCTAATTCTCTCCACAGCTCTCGTGGTGTTAGCTGGATGATTACCGAGGCTTCCCTGCAATCCTTGCGCTTTAACGTGCCTCCCTACCGCCAAAGGCAAAAACCCTCCTCTCTCGTTCCTTGCCCCATTTCACTTCCTGCAGCATCACACATACTCTTATCCTCTCACACCTCTGACATTTCCTTTCTTTTCATCTGTTTGTTTTCACTCTCGCTCCCCTCAAGAGCTGGTATTTTCTTCTTCAAGTCTTGTCTTCCACCTCGATCTAAATGATTTTTACTTCAAAGTTTCTCCCCGAGGAAGGCAAAGCAGAGAGGCCATCTCATAGTTCTGATCTCAGACCCGAATCCTTCTCTTCACAATCTGCAGCTCAGTTGTACAAAGCCGCCAATTGTGCCTGTCAATTAACATCTTAAGATGGTAGAGTGTTCACTGGATCGATTGGTTCCTGTTTCCCACACCTCTCTCCTTTTCTTTCTAATGACTCATCTACCATATTGTTGCCAAATTGAATGAGCTACCTCACTTTCTCCTGTCTATACTGTATGCATCTTCTTTTTAAGGCAGCATCTTAACAGTCATGGAAACTCAAAAGACTGATTTACATGGACGGCAAGTCATAAGTGTTATAAATAGTTATCCTCATGCCAAGTGCATGGAAGACTCCACTCACACACAAAGTGAAAAAGGTATTTTGTGTTAAATGGTCAAATTTCAATCACTGAAAACTCTTAAATTTTACTTTATATTTACATTTATATTTGTTTACAAAACTAATTTCATGTATTTGAGCATGATTAAAAGGTTTATCGGTTCATGGGAATTGATCTAGTGTCAAACTTTTGACTGTTAGTGTATCTATTATTCAAAATCACACCACAATTTCACATTACCCGTCGGTAAGGCATGCTGTAAGCAGACACTTTGCAATTCCTAAAAGGAGGTAAAAAGCCAAGCTATAACAGAAGTTGTTTTCTAAAGTGCAGTGGACGTCTGGGTCAGGACGGCATGCATTTAGTCATGCAGCATTATGCCAGTAGCCAAGAATGAGACATGGGGGATTGACACAGCCAGCAACTGACAGGATTTAGCACTACCCTTTGTACACACACTCTAGCCAGAGAGGAAATCAAGACTCGTATAGGACAGTTGAAAAAAAAAAAAAAAAACCTGGACTGAACAAACAAAAGCATCATTATTCCATAATTACAGGGAAATATGTCAAGACTTATAGGATTACAATCAACCACTGAGTTAATCCACTGACAGAGCTTACCTCAAAGCATCTGACACACTTTACCCTACAGTTACTATTTTGAAAAAAATGCCTCATTTAATCGTTCTTGGCTAATCTATAACCAAAAAAAAAAAAAAAAAATGTATACAGAGGCAATTTATCAATATGCAGCCTTTTGCCGTCTGCAAAACTAATTTTACCTGCTATATAGAAAATGCTATTACAAACACTGTAAAACATTATTGTTGGTTTAACTTTTGCCGTAAACTTTTAAATTCACTGAAATTAAAACAAATTTGGTAATACAATGAAGGGGGTTGGTTTAATCAACAGAAACTCAAAATATTATGCTATCTGAACCACATAAATGATCTAAGTTGACTTGACAAAAGAAAAAATGTTGTGGTAACAAATCATGAAAATATTTTTTTTTACAGTGAATGCTAAATACTTTTATCACATGCATCTCTCTGAATATATACACATATTATGCCACATTCCCCTGCTTTATATAACAGGATAACACTAATACATCCTGGATATATTATGATGTATAACTGGAAAACCCAATTAAAACGAGAAACTAACTGATAAGTGAAAATGACTTCAAATATTAGAATTTTGCCACCAAACATAATTCCTTTGCTGCTGTTGTTAAACATAAAAAGTGTCATACAAATTGAAATATGATAATGAAACAAAAAGTATACAGCTGAAGAAGACCCGTCAGATATTTAAATGTGAGAGACTGTGAATCGCAGACACAATGTTGTTAAATCTTGCCAGACACGACATTCTGATGCTGTGGCACGTTTTATTTATGAATGTAGACTGTTCTCCTGTGCTCACAGGCACATATTGAAAGGCTCAGACTACAGGGGGGCTTCTCGCTTCCACCATCCATTGAAAGACAAGTCCGGATTATTCAGATCACTCTCAGCAATCCCTTAATTGGTATAAAACACAGAAATTAATCTGTGGAAGGTCAATGCAAAAGGTCATCTAATTTCTCCATGCAAAGTTGACTCGTCAGCGTCTGCTTGGAGGATTTGCACGGTAAACATCCCCAGTCATTAATTCAAAACCACCCGGAGTTTGGAAGCGGATCTAAGACCTCCGGTATGAGGGGTTAATGAAATCCAAATTAAACTCATTAACTGGACAAAACACCTGCCTTAAAACAAAAATCAAACAAAAACATCCAGTGGAAATGTCATTAACATGTGCTAATATTCAGTTCCTGCTTTGTGTGCAAGTCGCTCGACACACAATAGGGAATCCTAATATTAAACTGGTCAATATTGACAGCGTGTCCATTTGATAATTGGAACGCAGAGCGCTGGCAGCCAGAGAAACGCTTTGTTAAGAGATGTTAATGAATGCTAAATGATGAGGATACACATTTGTGTGTCTAAAACACATAGCCTCAGGGGGCAGGTGTCCTCATAATTCATTACGCATTTCATAGCTAAGCAAACAAGCACGATGTACATAATTGTATGTTCATGCTAGCTGCCGACTTCTCTTCAGTTGCATGACGCAAATGAAATAAACACATTGTGATCTGTGCCATGTAGACCCGTGGGGAGGGATTAAAGGGCGCATCAGTGAAGCAACCTCGATGGCTCGACCCTCCTTGGCATCTCTCTGAGAGTGAGTTAGGAAAGTGCTGAGCCCCAACAGCAGCTTTTAATTTATCTGATGGGCCTGCGGTGGCCTAAAAGCATGAGAGTAGTGCCAATATTATTGATAATTTAAAAAAGAAAAAGATGTTGGTGGGAATCCAAATATTAATATGAGAGATTTAATGAGAATTAAGTCGAATTCAAAGCCAGCAGATGTGTATGAAGTGGCTCAACGTGATGGGGTGAGGCTGGGTAAGTTCTCACAATCGGGACAGGACCTGAACTGCACCTCTGTGCCAATTAACTCATTTAGGTTCAATTGAGAATGATGATGGCCAATTACAAAACCCGGTGTCTGACCAATCACAACTAACTCACCTCTGGCTGTTTGACACGGCCCTCCTGGAAAGAGCAGCTGCTCGGGTCATGGGTGCACGTGTGACGGTATTTGCACCAGTGGCACTGATATGGGCTTCCGACACAGGACAAACAACTGAGACAAGGAGAGGGTGCAGATTTAGATTTAGATTAGTTTAAAGTATTCTTGAAAATAGATGGGATGTTACACTACTGCACAACATCAGTTGTAAATACAAAAGATACTCACGACTTGTGAACACTGCAGTTGTAGAAGACAAAGCTAGTGTTGGCAAAAGCTAGTCCCGTCTCTTTTGATTTGAGGTAGAGCTGGACAATCTGATGGTCACCTAAGAGGCAGGAGGAAAACATTAAAAGTGTTAACATAGTTGCTACATCAGTTGATATAAGGCGAGTGAGCTGCCTACAGAGAAAGCAGATTGCTCCAAAAGGTGAGTGACAATGCACTACAATGTTATTAAGACACTAACAAGTATAGATTTTAAAAAGAGTGTCATTCAAATTAATTAATTTAAAATTCATATTGGCATTAATTTACCCAATATTTGAGTAAAGTCTGTATAAAGTATATACAATGATAATTCACTAATTTTATGATGAATGGTAGTGCAACACGCAATATAAATAAAATAGCCACTTGGCAATGGGTAAAGTCATCATGACATCGCAGCAGCCATTAGAAGATCCGGTTCCCATAGAAACAGTCAGTGTCCTGAGACGTGCACACTTGGGACTCCACATGCGCATTGGCTGGACCAACCTGAAATAACGCTATTTGAGCATAACAAACAACATTTATAGGTAGGGTCAGATCAGCAGTTTTTGAGATTTAAGCATTTCCCCATTCAAGTAGATAGGAGTTTGTTTTGCATGCTCTGGAAACCTGCCTTGCAAATATAACCGACTTTCCTCAAGGGACTTTGTGTCTATTGTGTATTTTAATGGTTAGATTATCACGCTGTTAGCATAGCAACATGCTAATTCAAAACACTAAATGTAAACTAGCAATTATCTCATTCATACACCAACGACACCAAGCTGTCTTAATTAGGTTATATAGTAAGTAGTTTATATAGTGTGTGGATAATAGAGTAGCTTTTTGAAGCTAAGGAATAAGGTGATTGCTCCTCTCTGCCAAAAATGAACTAAAACCCTTCCCATGAAAAAATCCCTGAAGAAGAGGAGAAGAGACACAGAGTGAGAGAAAGAAACCTATACAAGTTAATGGAAATGTGGCACAAAAGTGTCCATCTTAAGAGTGTTTTTATCTGAGCTAATGAAGAAGCTCATGTTTAATTCAACATGCCGGACACGACATCTCCCCTCTCAAAGGAAGATCATACTTTTCCCCCATTCTCCATCTATTTCAGTCTCCCCTTTTCTCACATATTTCTCTTCAACCTCTTTCTTGTTCTCCTAATGCACTCCCCTTCCCTGTCGTGTGGTGTTTCTTCAACAAAGAGCGAATCATTCATCAATCACTGTAAAGTGTGCCTGACAATGAATTTGTCCTAATTAGCTCACCTAAATGTTACCTTGATGGCTGGTATCTCCGGAGTGTGTGTGTGTGTGTGTGTGTGTGTGCGGGTGTCTGTGTGCAGGCCCCCTGCCACCCGCTGCAGAGTATGTCCGCCTTTAATGAGTCACTCAGGACATACACGGTTACCATGACACTAAGAAATGAAAGGAAAGTGAGGAATATGGGAGAGAGCACGAATAAATGACCTATAACTGCAGGAGTATGTGTGTGTGCATACAAAATCCATAAAAACCATAAATCCTCAAAAATCTTGATTCACAACTTATGTTATGACGCATCCCAGTATTAGGGGTTAAATACTGTTTGTGCATGTCAGTGATGTATCCAGTAGTGTGTGAATGTGTATAAGTGTGCACCCTCAGGTGTGTAATAGTGTACTTATGCAGTGGTGAGAGAGTGTGTTTTTGCACTGCGGCATTTCAGAGCTCTGGGCCCTTGCAGATTGGGCCGACCTGTAATTTCATGGTGGCCTGACTGGCATGCATCATTATTCACACACCTCACACCCCTGCGCAGGGCTCTTTCAACCTCACATCCAGGCCGCTTTGCCACTTACTAGGATAATTTGCGGGTGTTTCTATCCGAGATGCTCTGTAAGAACACTGTTGCTTCCATTCAGCCTTGTATTATGTTGTGTTTTACTCACCCCCCCCAGCCCCCCCATTTTTTTTCTACCTGTTTTTGCCCTGGAAACACACGCGGAGGAGTATTCCCTTGTTTCTGCAGAAGCGCGCGTCTTCATTATCCTAACGCTGAGACGTTTTCATATTATGAAAAATTACCAGCCTCTAGACAGCTGCCCAGATGTGCGCTCGTTTCAATTATGTCGGGGTAACCAAGCACATCTTAGAGAAAAGAGAGGCGAAAGAACAGCATCTACAAGAGTGCGGAAGAGGATGGCAAAATGTTCTCTCTTGAAAAATCTTTTCTCTCTCTTATCTGCTGGAGTGAATACTGTCAAATCCATTTCAGCCGAGCAGATGGAGTGAAGAGTGTCATCAGTTCAGGAGATCCAATCCAATCACTTTACTTGAAAAATCTCTCAAACCTCTATGCCAATGGAGCCTCAAAATGAAAGACTGAAATGGAGAGAGACAGTCGAGAGAGCAGGAGACAGAATGCCAAAACTGCCTCCCACTTGACGACCTTTATTCACTCAATTACAAAACGCGTCCTGCGGCAAAAGTCAACAGCTGCAGGCAAGATAATGAGCATGTAAACTTCCATCTCTGCTCAGGTGTTTATGCTTATCACTCTCTCTCTCTTTCTTAGACAGTCTTTCCTCCTTCTCTCTGATATAAATCCAGCATCTCTGGAGTCTGGAGCAGATTTCTCGATCCAGCGTCTCCAATTATAAAACTGTCACAGTCTCACTTTTAGTCTCAGTCTATTAACACTGCCACAACAAACGTCAACATTCAGGCCTTTTGCCCAATTTCCTCTTAAATTTGACTGGTTAGTGACGGCATATATTCACACCTTGGTCTACGACAATGCGAGGAACTTCCTTCTCCGCAGGAGAGCTGCAGGTAATGCGGTTCCCTTCGACCAGGCCGTCCATCTCCGCCAGGTCCTCAAAGGTGCAGTTGACCCCCGCAGAAAGTTCTGGCACATTATGTGCCTCCAGCACGAGCTGTCGAGGAAAAAGAAAAGACAAGCTGAAGTTTGAAAATAAAAGGCAATAATGGACAAGACAAACTTTTGTGTGTATCGCAAACTGACACACCATCTTTGTGCAGATAATAAACTCATTTTTGCTGCCGCTGCTCCTAAAACTGCTGTAACGTGGATATTTTCTCACGTCTGTGATTTGAAAGGCTCTTGAGAGAGAAGGAAGTCTGCAGACACCACACATGGGAAATCTCAATCCAGCCGCAGACATCAAGACATCCCAGAAAACACACGTAGCCATTCCATAAATATCCCAGCTGACACGTGGCCACAGCGAAATCAGGCCATTGAACCAGCGGCCACATATCTCTTAAATTTCCTTGAGGAAAATGTCCAGAGACATCAAGAGACTTCAGTCAGCCATCAGTCAGCCTGTACTGACTCTAATGTGTTTCACTGAACTCAAGTGGGTGGGAAATTGAAAGAGAGAAGGAGAGAGTGAGAAAGAGAGAGGGCTAAGGGGTGAGAGTTTTCATTCTCTTTTTTCTTTATGCTCTGTCTCTGTCCTCTCCATCTCTGTTACCCACAATGCCCTCTGGCTCCCGGCCTTCGAATGAATTTCAAGCCCTGCTCTGAAGCACATGTTGCCCGACACCAGAGTCAGATGAAGTGAGAAACGAGTGAACGATGGAAAAGAGAAGAATGAGAAAGAGCAACTGTCATGAGACAAATAAATGCCCCCTTTACACCTGCCATTACATCATTGTTTCTACAATTTGATAAATGTGCAAGGAGTGAAAGAATATTCAGATACCATCCAGATACAAAACGCATGTTATAATGTCAAAGAATGCACCAAATAAAGAGATTGCAGGGAGAGAAAATAATGAAGTTGTATATAGTTAGAAAGACACAGCCAATATGCTGCCGCTCTCTCTGTCAGTTTGACTCTGTTGGGGGTCAGTTTGGGAAAGCGTGTAGTAATGCTCTGTGAGGGCATCATGGGAGGTGAAGTGGATAAAATCGGAATATCCACACTAATAGGAAGCCGCAGCCTTGCACAGAGTGGCCCTGCACCCAGCATTACATTGGTGATATGGCCTGAAACACCCTTTACTCAACCGAACGGCTGACCGGGGCTGTTTTTAGATTGCTGTTTAATGAAAAGGCAGGGACATGTTGCAGACACTTTTCCCATCTCTCCCCCTCTCTCGCTGTTTTCCGCTTTCCCATTAAAGTTCAGGATGCACCGGTGGATGGCGATGCCACTCTGGGATTTAATTTATTTTTCCTTTTAGAGAGAGAATTTCTTCAATTACATTTCAAGCAGCGGCGAACAAACCCTCGCTGGCCATGATAAATATGAAAATCATCCCTCTCGGAGAGGGACCCTACAAATAAACAAAAAAAGACCTCTTGCAGCAGAGGGTCCACACGAGGAGTATGGCGTCTTTGATTACCTCCTACCTCAACAGAAGAATGCATCAAGACGGCAGACTCTCACAAACTTCAGATGCTGATGCGGGTTTCTAATTATGCTTCAGGATTTGCTAGTGGAGGGAAACAGAGCTGTCGATGTACCCCCGGAGACCCCGAGAGCTATGAGATTCTACCTATTGTACCCCGTGTTGTACTTTAAAATCCCATGGATAAAATCAATCTACATTTAAATTAATTCTGAGAGCACCTATAGCACATCCAGCCATGACTGATGTTTTCTTTAAACAACTAGTTTAGAAGTGTAATCCACCTTCAGGATAACGTTAAAGCTGTGCTATGCTCTGCTTATCGAAGCCTTTGTATTATCTAAAAGAAACTTCTTTGATAAATGCACTCAGTAATATGAACAAGAGCAGTTAAAATAAATAAATAAATTCCTTGTAAGATGAGCTTTACTGTGGTACTGCTGCTTTACTGCTGAGTGAAGGTCCAGGAAGAGCTTATGGATACAATGTGAAATAACATGAAATAATCGAAAAAGTAAAATGTTTTCTTTTTGATGAGAAACTTATTTCAATCCCTAAATTCTCCTTGCAGACTGAACAAAGAAGCTTTGTGCTTATCTCCTCAAACAAATATTCAATAATGAAAAAGGTCAAGAAACAGCATGAATGCCTGTAGTGTATTTCTGTGTACAGTTTGCAATTCATTGCATTGTAGATGTGTTGTTTTCCTCTCAGTAATTCCAGTTTGAAGGAAAAGGTCAATTTGACGCTGTCTGTGTAAATTCTTAACCAGTCTTTTCATAACACACACACACACATAAATATATTCAAATATATGTAAATAAAATACTGTAGTAACTGTATAGATTTAAAAAAATTCTCTCTCTCTCTCTCTATATATATATATATATATTTTTTTATATATATATATATTAAAAAAATATATATATATATATATTTACCTTGTCAAAAAACATCACTTGATTCATCATGATTCATAAGCTGTTTTCCTCATGGGGACCAAAAATGGACAAGGACAAGGATTTCGGATACTGCCATTTTTTCCTCCTAACATATACGCACTGCATATTTTGAACACACACACACACACACCACTTGGACTAATTCAACTGGTCTAAGCTGGTCTAAGATTGTGAAAATTGAGAGGATTGGGCTCATTATTTGAAGATTAAAGCCTTAGCACTCCCAGAACACACCTGGACAGTTTATACAAGGACTTCTTGTGAAATGGGAATCTGGCGATATGATCACATCAACTCTTCATCAACTGAACAGCTACTACTGAATATCTGCTTTTGACCAGTTGCCTAGATACAGTCAACATGAATGCTCTAATTGAAAGAAATACAGGGCTTATATCTGGAAAAACACCGCTGTGTAAATGATTTAGTTTATCTAAACATATCCCAGGTACTGATTAAGCATCATTTTGTAGCAGACATGTACTGTACCTAACGTGCACGCTGGGCAGTTTATAAGCTCTTATACAGCCTAGTAGTTGAGGTTTTGAATTTGGGCCCAGAATACAGATCCTGAATCAGCTGAAAGGCAGGCTTCTCTAGTGGAGACATTAATCTGATATAAAGGCTCAGAGGAGGTGCTGGATTACATGAGGATAAGGTCTGAAACCATGGCCTGCTTTGATGGATTTTACACACACACACACACACACACACACACACACACACACACACTGAACGAGTGGTAGAGTCAGCAATTAGCTAGGTTCAGCCAAAAATAAATAAGTAAATAAACACCAATAAAAAAATTAACTGTCCTGACTAAGGGGCACGTACGGTAGTGACTGACATGAGGAAAGACACAAGGTAACGAGTCAATACGACACCTTAACTGTTTACATGTACAGCAATATTCTGATATTAATCTGAATTTGCTCACATTCGGGTCATGTAAACACATTAACCTAATTGCATTACCAAATTAAGCCAATTTTCTGGTTCCTAGAACTGTATTTATCTGAACTTTGTGTTATGTACCTTATTTACATAACCTTAACTGAAGATACATTCAGATCTGCACATGTCCAAACATAGGTAATTTTGGGTGATATTTGGCATAGTTAGTTGTAAAAAGCTGAGCTTCAAAGAAACATTTATGTAGTGAGGAGGAAACTCAGTTCTGACAAACAATAAAAGAAGAGTCTCATGTCCTACATTTAGCAATTAATCAAGTTCTTGCATGTTATTGTTAAGGACATAGTTTATTAAATTACTGCCTAAAATTTAATTAGAAATGGCCAAATTGTTATTCATGTAATTCATTGAATTGAATGTGAAGTGGCAATAAATGTTTTATATTTTTATATGTTAGACATACAAATAAGAGTGAAGGTATGCATATTTTAAAATAAAATATTATTATATCTCAATAGTTTAAATTGATTACTTAACTACAGTACATTCTTATTTCTATTTCTGTATTCCCTTAAATCCCTTTTAATCTTCAATTATTTAATTCCTTTAAATAAAAAAGACCAATAACACCCGCTCCCCCACACAATTTTTTTCTTGCTGTGGAGCATATAAACATCTTTTCAGAATAACAGTTTAACCAGAATATGTATTTTAATCAGAAAATGATATGCATATAACCAGTCAATGCTAGATCTCATAAGGTACGGGTACACCACCCATAAACACACAACTAATAAGCTTTGTGTCATGTGTCCTAAGAGCCTAGACCTAAATGTCTCTGAAATAACATGACACGTGTGATACGGTCAAACTGTATGACGTGTCTTCATAAACCCATCAGTGCAACAAGCAGATCCATAAAGGCAGAACTTGCAAGATCACATTAATGATGGAGCCGGAAAAGCAATGGGCTCCATAACTGAATTAGTGAAGGCTAACGTCAATATGTCCAGCGTTTGGCTTTATCCTCAGAAACACTTAAATGAGGTTTAGTATTTCCTCAGTATACCTTAAGGATATTTCATGGTGGGATTACACAGAAGGAACAAAGGTGAGAATTGATTATTAGCGCTCACCATGACACTGTATTGGGACACGGAGATGTTGTTGGGATGAACGCTGAGTCTCACACACTGCTTTATATCAGAGGCGAAACGGCGAGGCTCGGATGACCGCTCACACTTTTCCTTCCTGGTGCACCTAGAAAAAAAAAGATGAAAAGAAATACGTGAGCACCTGAGGAGGGGAGAAAGACAGCAAGTGAAAGGAAGACAAAGCATTTGATAGAATGGGAGGAAATAAAAACAGCTACACAAATGCATCCAGCCATCTCCCATCTGTGACCAGCACAGCATGAAGGAAATGGAACACAAGCTTGATTACTAGTCCAAATCCATGCATTATATTTCTGTTTCATATTTCAGGAGAGAGGGAGGTGGGACAGAGATAGAAAAAGACCAGTGGTTGTGGTGACTCTATCCTGTTTCTGCTCTCTCGACAGTCCTAAAACAACAGCGACTCTATTTGTGGAAGCAGAGCAGGCCCAAAGGGCCGAGGGACAAGCCGGCTTTGTGTTCTACCCTTAATGAAGCGTATTCATCGCTCCCGGGTTCTGCAGGTGGGGAGGATCAGAGCTCAGAGACCCCTCCCCACCCTTTAGATCCAAACACCATCCACTCTGATCTGTTCACAAAACTGGGTCACAGAGCCGATGAGGAGACCACCCTAACAGTGTGACATCTAATCCAGACACATCAGATTACAGGCCCAAGGTTAAGCACGTTTAAGACTGTTTTACACTTGCGATTTTTAGTTGTGACTGCTTGACTTGCAGGGTTACGTACATGTGCTAAAGAACCCAGACACCAATATTTTGGGCTGATTTCAAGCGGTGGACCAACATGAATATTGTGTCCTGGACCCTGTGACAATTCACCACTTAAAAATGATTTATTAACCACATATAAAAACGCACTACTGAGCCATACATTTAAATTGTTCTAAGATTTAACATGACAACACTACTAACAATTATTTACTGTATACAAGTAAACAAATGTCTGAATTATTAGGCAATAAACTGAATAAAAACAATAAAGTTTAATTAAAAATACATTATCATTCAAAAGTTTGATTTAATTTTCCATTCTTTAAATGGGTAACACCTTACAAGAAGGTTTCATTAGTTAACATTTACTGCTTTAGCTAACATGAACTAGAATGAACAATACGTGTAAAATCTTAGTTAATTTCAACATTTACTAATACATTTTTAAAATCAAAAGTTAACATTATTTAATGCACGGTATGAACTGTATTTTTATTAACTACCATTAACAAAGATTAATAAATACTGTAACAATGCATTGCTCATTTTTAGTTCATGTTAGTTAATACATTCTCTGGCTGTGATGATACACTACTTGTAATCATACATAAGGTATAACCACATAATGAAAACATGCTATTGAGTTTTACATTTGAACATTTCAAAGTTTTACCAACTTGTATTGTACAAGAGTGTGTAAAACAGCCTGCTCTGTCTGGGTTTTTAGCCTGTCATTCCCCTGACTAATCCAGATTGGCTTTATTCAAATCTGTGAAGCAATTAACTACGAATCAGCACAAAGTCCTTATAAGAGGGAAAGAAGTTTATAACGGATGACAGTTGTGACAGGGTTTTCCACTGCAGAAAAGGAGGGAGGAGAGAGAGGTAGGACAGTGGATGAATTGAAAAGTTAAGAAGCCTAACATGGAGAACTCGGAGAACAGAATGGGAATAATCTGCTGGTGAAAGAAAGAGGAAACGAAAGAGATTTAAATGGCAACAATCATCCTCTTTCTCTGTGCCTCTGTGCTAAGCAGGTCTAAGATGCATTTAATCAGAATGGCCTCCTTTGTAGCTCCAATCACACAGCCTGAATCCCTTTCTGCAGCTGATTTAATAAGCATGCTGTGTACAACATGTTCAAACACACACACACTTACGCTAGGTGGATCTATGGGTGGTGTGTAGCATTCTCAGAGTACCCTGGGAGAGACAAACTGCTCATGTGCGTCTCTGGATGATTTGGGGAGGCTGTGCATCCTGCAGTTATACGCACCGGTCAAAGGCTTTTGATAAAACATCACGTACAGTGACACCTAACAAGTCTCTCAAGCCTCTCTTGGTCCGCAACCATTACGCAAGACTTCAGGAAAGTATGTAGGCAGTGAAGCCTGTTTAAACGCAGGCATAATCTTTCTCACCAATAGGGGGCGTATGAAGGTTGCCTGTACATAATTTCGAGATTACAGGGACTTTGACATGTTGTGGCTGAAACAAGTCAGCACTGCTTGTAAAAACGGGAATATTTCTTATTTAAAAGGGTTATAAACAAGATGCCTGCTATGGCCTGAAAGCACTGTAAAAACATTTATGAGCCTTCATTTATGAGCTTATGTGATACAGGCCTGGAGACAAGTGAGAGTGGTATGGATAGCAGTGTGTTTGTGCATTTCATTTCTTTAATAAATGAAAAAAAATCACTGGCTAAACATTGACCCTACTTACTATCAATTTCCCATTTCCTTTATAGTGATCAATGCGTTACTTAAAAAAATAAAAAATAAATAAATAAATAAATATATATATATATATATATATATATCCTATACAATTCATAATATATTATTAATATAGTGTATTATATAATTTACTTTTATAATATAAAAGTATATTAGGCCTATATAATACAATATGTTATGTTTTATTGCATCTAATAAATTGGTGATCTCCTTGATAAGTGATCCTGCGCACATCTGTCAACACACGGCAGGTTTGTTTTAATACCTTATCATTAGTAAAGTAAACTGCTCGATTAGAAGACTAAGGAGTAATTTGTTTCCCTCGTTATGTAAATGCTGCCCAAACATGGAGAAATGCGGTACTTTGATGAATAATGAACAGGAAATGAAATCGCATCAAAGCGATCAGACAGACGGGAGAAGTGGGCATGCAAACCACTAAAGACGGCCTCCTGGCATCTCGCCTGCCCTCTCTCTTCCTGTTCCCCTCGTGACCCTCCGTTCACTCTGCTCTCTGACACACTGCCCTAAATACCATTACATCACTCATGCCAGCAGAAGAGAAAATAAACAAACAAATAAACGCACATCAATAAATGAATAAAAACATGTCATTAGTGCATTAAATTGCCAGCTTTGCGTTTTGATCGAGGGGAAAGACTTGTAGCGAGCTTGCAACGCCATCCCTCACATCAAACCCACAGACAGAGAGAGAGACAGACTACTACAGATGTCTTTAGAAGAAAGCAGCTAACAGAGTCAGCCAGAAGCAGCTAAAATTAATAAGCTCTGCTAAAATAATAAATCCCTCAAGGAGTTTTATTCAACAGAGTTTTACTTGCTCTGCAACTAAAACTGTTAATTTACAGTGAGAATGAGTTTAGGCCCACACTGGAAAACCTTGTTTTGCCAAGACTAATTTGTAATAAACATGAGGAAGTACATTTCTCATGTGACTGACTTTGGAGTTAAAGTGTGTGTACTCCAAAGGTCTGGCCAGCTGTGTGAAGCAAAGATAACTCTAATAAGGGAAAATACTGGAGAGTATACAAGTATGTTCCATAAGAAAGAAAAGCAAACTAACATATTGCTTTTACAATTAATGGAGTACAGCAAATGCAATGAATGGGAAAATTAGAGAACACTGCATGGAACACTGTATCCCATGATGCAATGTGCTCGATTTGACCTTACATTTCAAATTGTGAATGTATATATTTTCAATATCAAATTTATGAATATCAAATTATAAATTAAAAATAAAATTCTAATTCTAATTTCACAGCATTTGATAAAAGCTAAAAATACTGAATCTAAAATATGAATCATGCCAGACATAATAAAATATATGAGTTATAATTGCATTTCTCTCATCACGTCCAACACTTCATAGTTTATTACTGAACGTTGCAGTGCATTCTGGGAATGCTACCCTTGAATTTTCCCTCAAAATTACTGTAGATATCTTAGGAATAATCAGTATAAATAACAGAATAAACAACATCATAATCATGATCCTACCTTTTACAAAAACCTTAGAATTGAGAGTGTGGTTTTAAACGCTACCCGTATAAGCAGATTACTAGACTAAAACTTTTACAGTGAAATGTCTACCATTCCTCAGCCAATTCTACTCCAAATGTCTCATTATGCATAAAATAAAATTCACAGTACTTTATTGCAACTGAGTTCAGTTGAAAGAAGACAGATGTTTGAACTCAAGCCAGGACATGCTCTACATACCATAGTACAGTAACATATTAACATTATTTATGGAGGAGTCAATGCATATTTGAATATGATCTTAAATACACATTCATCATAGCGGTTATCAAGCCTCCCACTGGGACGGTTTCCCAATGGTTAAGAGCAACCAAACAGATGAGGAATGAGAAACGGAAATTGAAACCCCATCCAAGTTGCACATATAAAGTACAGTAGAAAATGAGATACTTTTAAAATGCAGTGTGATACCCAGAAAGAAAGGGAGCAAGGGAGAGCATTGACAAAAGACGGAGCAGCCACACTGACAAATGGCAGGTTTAAATTTAGAGTCAGCGCTGTGAGCCAGACCCTCAGAGCCCCCTGTGAGAGAAGAGCAAGTCGGTCACCATCGTTATGGAGAGAGCAAAGAAGAGGGATGGAAGGAAAGAGGGAGGCATGAAGCAGAGAGAAGGAAGGAGGGGAGAAGACAGAGGAAGAGACTCGTGCAGAGTCATTACGCAGCCCAGTGGCTCTGACCCGATTATTCCCAGCAGAGACCTTGGGGCCACTGCCCCCCACTGGGCCACAAACCTCAGCTGAGTGGAAAATTAGTGTGGAGCACCCCGGGAACGACCCAAACACATGAGGCATACAGAGACACACAAACACACGCTTGCACAAAAACATCCAGGCTGTAGCAGTCACTTTGTACCATTTCTAAAAATATATATAATTCAATATCATACCGGGATAGGCGGTATGTATCGCAATAAAAAAAATTATTTATTTATTTTTTACTGTATATTAAAATGTTATAATGATAATTTTGGTAAATATTTTACAAATTAAAGGTACTTTACCTCATGATTTTTTTTATGTGGAACTTGATTGATGCAAACCAAAAGATTCATGCAGTGCAAAAATTCTTACATAATTCACATTATGTCATAACTCAGTTTAAAACAAAAGACTCAAAACAGATGTAAGAGCCAATTCAACAAGCCATTTGTATGTTGTAAGATTTATATGATTTGATTGATTTGATATGATTGATGGTTATACAAATTATAATATTATACATGTCATTATTTCTGATATGTGTGGTCTTCCAGTGTGTGGTCAAAAAATATAACTGAAGTCAATGGGAACTGAAAATGTTGTAAATAAATGATAAGTGAAAATGTAAATTTTTGGGTGGACTATTCTGTGTTTGGAAGTATAGGGAAGGATTTAAGTAGATAAAGTACTTTTGCCTAATCCTACTGACCACAACACCAAATCTGCCTAAAACTAGCATGACCTCAGAATCTGAGTTTCATTTCAAAACACTTTCATTTGACAAGAACCCATCCGACTCCAGACTACGGTGCAGCTGGAGAGACACATTACCTATCAAAGTCACACACACCCACACAAATACCCACAATTCAACTCAATGCCATAAAAGCATCAAGTTATCCGTGATGCAGCAGCGCTCACCTCAAAACTCGCATGCAATTTCGGGAGCTGTCAAAAACACCTCAGACCGCCTCCTTCATCTCATCTCCCTGCTGTCCCTGTTCCTCCTGGGCCAGGGGACCCATCTTACCCTGCTAATATTAAACAGATTATCTGTCTCCTCCAACACCACATCCCCTACAGATCTG
The DNA here is from genome assembly GCF_963993115.1 of Abramis brama. NCBI lineage: Eukaryota > Metazoa > Chordata > Actinopteri > Cypriniformes > Leuciscidae > Abramis > Abramis brama. The sequence continues at coordinate 45,439,366 of NC_139966.1, read as the reverse complement.
ATCAAACATTGCACATATTAACACCCGGCTGTCATGATATAGCTCAGAGGAACGTTTACAACTCTTTTTTTATCTTTAAACGTTTAGATCGAGCAGACAGATATTTTTCAGGGGTCAACTGAGTTTTCAGCAGAAAGAAATACGCATGCGAGAACACGGAAGACCTCTAAGAATGGCCGAAAAGACAAAGGCAGAGTGGATGTGAGGACAATTAGACTCTTTGTCTTCAAAGTTATACAAAGCATTTTAAAGAGGTCACACTCAATAAGACTCCACCTAAGAAAGGAGAGTAATTTGAGAGTGTGTGTGCTATAGATAGAGCATCTGTCCTCTATCACAAAGGGCAAACAAGCGGTTTTTCAGCCACCTGAGAGAATGACCCAACAGGTCCCCGTGTGCCCAGAGGAAAAATCAATGTGCCCTTCTAATTAGAGAGAACAATCTCATCTGGTCGAACATTTATGAAGAAATTTTGCTTCTGTGCCAATGCAAGGTAAATGGCAGTTTCAAAAAGAGTTTGTGAACTGGCACATTTTTGGAACTATTTGAAAAAGAGTCTGTGTAACCGTGAAACCGCATGACATATGAAACCTGTGTAAAATTAGGCTACGACAAACACAGGACTGTCTGTCTTTTTGTATCCTATACTGTGCTGGTTCCAAACTGTACACCTGCCGCAGTGAACACAATGTTCTTTCCATAAATCACCGTATTTATTCCCACACCATTATAGACCATTCAAACACATGGACATTCAATGAAAAGAAAATAAATTTAGAAGCACATTTTACAGCAGTTTTTTAGTTGCTATATCACACTGTGACAGTAACTTTTTAAAGGAGCTCAGAGAGGTTATTGTAGACCTCAAATAATTTGGAACATTTGTGAGACCCAGCATGATCGGCCAGTTTTTGGAAGTAACTAGCTAAAAGTAGCAATGCTACTAACCTAACGCATTTTCAGTAGCTTAGATGTTATTTAAAATAATCCAGTTTTTCCCAAAAAGTTAGTTTTTCCAATGATTAGCAGTTTAGCATACTAAAATGTGCTCAACTTATTTTAATGATTTGGTTAGAATGTTTGATTTAAATAAATGGATATAAGAAGGTAACACTTTATTTTAGTGTCTTTATTACACATCACATGAACTTACTGTATTAATGACAGTAAATTATTAGGACTGGGAATCGATAAAAAACAACAACAACTAATTAATTGCACAATTTGCTGTAATTAATTGCAATTAATTGCATTTCCCCCAAGCTTGTAATCATCAATATTTAAACTTAGAATCACCAAATTAAATTAAACGCAGGAAAAAAAAGGAACAGAAAATAGCCCTATATTAAAATAATATTAAACATCAATATATCAATATATTATTATTTTTCAATAATCAATCAACAAACAGTTTAACAGATTTTTTTTTATTTTTTTTACTAATTATCAAAATAAAATATAGTCCTACAAAGCTATTATTACCAGAGCATGTGATCAGAACAGGTAATTTTACCATTGTTGCCCAGGATGACTATACCAGCTCAGCAAACAGAAGTCTACTACTGAGAAATTTCACGTTATTTGAGCGGACTTTGCTTTTCCAGTGCGTGATCGGTACATGATTGGAGCGTTTGGGCCATTAACGACAGAGCAGAACGCGCAGCGCAAACACGGAGCGGAATATTGAGTAGAGAGTGCAGCAGCGCCGACACACACACGGAGACCGCGGCGCACACACGGAGCGGAAAAGACTTGATCATGAAAGCTGCGCGAGAATGAAACCCGATCGCCGAACACGGAGGGGCGGGATGGCATATTTTCTGCCTTTTCAATAGCAGCCGCAACAGGAAATCATTAAAACGAGGCAAAAAAAAAGTGCTGCGTTAATTGCGTTCTTTTTTTTTTACGCGTTAAATATTTCAAATTAACCGCAAAGATTAACGCGTTAATTCCCCCAGCCCTATAAATTATGCATATTACATGCAACTAACCCTAAATCAAACCCTAATCCTAACCCTAGTAAGTATGTTGTTAATTACTGTTACTCAGTAAATAAATGTATAATTACACTGTAACAAGGATACCTTAAAATAACGTTTTTTTTTGTTTTTTTTACATTTCAAATCCACTTTTTGTTTTCATGGAAGGTCAGCAATGCAGTTTTTTATGATGACGTTTGATACATAATGACAGAATTTTCATTTTTGATTTAATTTTCCTATTTCCTGTCTTTTCAGTCACTGCCTGGGCACTCTCTCACTTTCTCTCTCAGGTGTGTCTGTCTCCATGTCAAGTTCACGCTCTGTCACACCAGGACAGGCCACCCCTCTTGCTGTCTTCTACACCCTCTCCCCTTTGCATTCTCTCTCTCTCTGTCTCCTGCTCTTTCTCTGGTGACAGCAAGGTGACAGTGAGGGATAGGTTGAGTCGTGTAGGACTGCCTGCTTTCCGAGAGATCTCATGACAGCAGTGAGGGTGTCTGTAGTTCTGTCCTGATGCTTCCGTCACTTTTGGAGCATGTTCCTTTCCCTCAGCCAGCCGCAAACTCCTCCCAGGCTCTTTAGGAACTCAACGCCAGGGGCGATAGAGCCGGTCCTGCTCCCCTGGGGAGACACCATTCTTCACTGGGCACAGAGGGGGCTGTGCGTGTTTTGGGTCCAAAACAACCCAGGACTGACTTGACGCTTTCAATTCTTTCAATACACGCCAAGGTGGAATGCACTAAGGTTACATTGCACCTGCTGATAGTACCATTGGATGTGCTGTCTACATCACTTTAGAAATACCACATGCAAAAGTGCTGTTAGTATGAAAAAAAAAAAATCTCTTGTGTTTCAGGTCAATTCGACCCACAAAACATTTTGAGACAGAAATACTGGTTAACCTACAGTAGAACAAGGGTGCCCAATCCTGTTCCTGGAGACCTACCTTCCTGCAAAGTTCAGCTCCAACCCTGATCAAACACAACTGAACCAGCTAATTAAGATCTTCAGGAGCACTTGATAATTGCAGACAGGTGTGCAGGATAAGGGCTGGATATGAATTCTGTAGGTAGGCAGATATAATAAATTAATAATAAATTAGTCAGTTTTTCAGCTACCCTCTGAAGGTATTTACATTTATGCATTTATCAGAAGCTTTTCTTTGAAGCAATGTATGCTGCCTTGAATGCGTAAATATTTATTAGCTCATGCATGTCAATTTTGCTGGGAATTAAACCCATGATCTTGCCGTTGTTAGTGCCATACTCTAACATAATTATACCGAGAATTGTACAAATTTACAACATAATACAAGGGTTGAAACAACGATAAAAAATAAGCTCAAAGATAAACTAGGATAAAATTCTAAAGAGTTTCAGCATCACGCCAGAGTTAATGAATTTCACCACGCCATCCTTTCCTGTGACAGACTTCTGCACAGACAATAACACTGTCCTTGGAAAGACAATGATAGCTTCTTCTCTCATCTCACATTAGAACAGAAAGCTGGGTAAGGTCCTGCTGGCGCTGGGGAGAGACTATTCTAGTGACATAAACCAAGCCTTAGCATTAAACACACACACACACACACACACACACACACACACACACACACACACACACACACACACACACACACACACACACACACACACACACAGTACAGCGGATCAAAGAGAACTGCTTTAAAACCCCTCCCAGTGCAGCCACACAAACACAAGTTCTGGACGAGAAGGTAAAGCATTTCACAATGGTCCCTGGCTATATGCATATGAGTTCAGATGTCAGGAAGAATCAACGCTGACCAATTACATGCCAAAATTGATAGAACCCTAAGCTTCAGCTAAAATAAAAAACCTAAAAACACAAAAATATACCAAAAAAAAACAAAAAAACAAAAAAAAACACTAGTCACCTGTGGATGCCATCTGTAAAGTTTGTCTTGGAAGGACACGTGATCATTACAGTTTTAAACAATTATCTCGTCTCTCATAAAGCCACAGTAACAGGCTGTCAAAGATACTGTTGGATAGACATATTGATATTCTTCATTTGCCCCAAAATAATATCCATACCCATCCTAATAAAGATACATAAAGATATTATAATGGAGTGTAAATTTGCATCTTTGTCAATCAGCTGCAATCTCTGCCTGTCAGCCTTCTTCGGAAAGAGAGACAGAAATATGACAGCCTTATTTTCTCTGTCTTAATTATGATTTACAGCCTATCCATCTCCGTGCCATTCCAAACCATCACAATCGCTGCTCATTTACACCCCGTGCAAAATGATTGTCTGCGAAACATTCTGGCAATGTTTCCACGACATTGGTAAAGCAGTCAGGGGAGTTATTCATTGCAGCCCTCGGGAACTAGTGTGATCGTCGAGGATGGATGTAATGTTGTTAAATTGTGGTGAACACATTTTACACTCAATCTGGGATTATACAATTAAATGAATACTATAGGCTTTAGATAGACAGAATGTAAATGTCCTTTATTCACAAAATACTATGCTGATTATTACGGCACTTTTTCTTTTTAAATAATGAATATATATATATATATATATATATCCACACATTTTAATTGTCTTTTCTCACATAAAAAACCCCCACTTCTTAAACATGAACAAATCATCCTTTTCAAGTCAAAGGAGCAGAGAGGGATCAGATGGATAAAAATGAAAGCTTAACAAGTAAACAAGCCGCTTCATAAATTACACATCTGAACATTTAAACTTCAGGAGCACCCTCCCCCTCTCCCAGAGTTATTGATTTTTGCCTCTCTGGTCCTGTTTTCCAAGACTAACAGACTTTTCTGGAGATCTTTTGAGTAAACAGGAGTCTGGAGCAGGCGGCTTTGCTCCTGTGTTGACAGCGAGAGAGGAGGTTATCTGAAGGTTGATTGGGAACAACAAACTTGCAGAGAGGCTCTTAAACTAAGCAGCAACTCACAGATATCTTTCTGTTCTCTCATGCTGTTCAATCAGACAGGTCTCAAAGCTGTAAAATATATTTTAAAGGTGTTGTTGTTGCCTCAGGTTTGTCTTACACGTCTCACATTTAAATGAAAGATGCAATGAGGCTTCAGCAAAGGCTTGTGAGTCAATTAGTTGGAACCCTTGTGTTTAAACTTTCAAGAAATAGTTTACACTGTTCACTAAGACCAGTAAAAGGTCTGTAGAAAAAATAAACTCAAAGGTCTGAGGGGTTGCATGGTGATTCAGTCTACAAACTGAAGGTCAGAGCCAAGAATCCTGAAATTGAGTTAATGCATTGTTAATTTAGTGTTACACAATCTCCCCAAGTGGTTTACACACACACACCCTATCAAATGGACCCCCCTGACCCTTAACCCCTCTGCTCCATTTTCTCCATGATCAATAGTAGTGTGGGTCGAACAAATAAGCCCAGCCATCCATCCATCCCTTCAGAGTGTTGTTTTCCTTCTCTCTCTGGTGATTGTGTGGAACTCTGTTGACTTTTGCATCTCTCTGGAGGACAGGAGTGATCCGTCTCATCACAGAGTTCAGCTCTCCAGCAGTCTAGATTAGGGATGCTCATTTCGATTAATTTTCCCGACCGACAACCGCCGCTCGTTAATCGATTATTAACCGTTAACTGATAAGATTATAATATTGAATTGACAGCCGATCTAACCAATCATAATCCGCCATTTTGTCCGACAAAGCAGTCAGGAGAGATAACGTTAGCTAGCAGATTAACATGGGAGGATTTGAACTTGAAAAACTGAATGTACTGACCCCTTTCCGCGGTTTAAAACAACATTCCTTCTTATGTTCATTCATGTTTATCTGATGCTATAGAAGGAAGAGATGATCGGTTCACGAGCATCTTTAACGGATGCTCTTCTACAGCGATCTGTCAGAGACATTTAAGATCCACAAAACGGTATGTAGCCTATTGTATCGTTTAAATTTATTTTAAAAAATGAACAAATTTGAAAGGTGAGACTTTGTTTAATATGTTTAATATCAGAAGTAACCGAAAAGTAACCTGGTCTGTCCTGTCTGTCAGCATGTTGTCAGTCTCCTCTCTGCTCCGCGATGTATTTTTCACTGCGTGAGAACATGGTGTAGCCTACGTGAGAGGAGCATATAGCTTGTCGGACATAGCGACAGTAACTAAGGGTCTTTGCGAAGGGTCAATTGCATTAAATACAAATAAAATGGACGCGTATCTGTGACCTTTTTAAAAAAAAGTTTTTATCAAAGGGTTTATTTTAACGTGCAAAGTGCAAACAGCAGCATACAGAACAGATCAACAACAGAACCTGGATTCAGTTTAAATTTTCACGCACCTGCAGCATTTCTGACAGTGAGAGAAAAACAGAATAAAATAATACAAATAAAAAACAAAATAGGCCTACACTAAATATATTTTTTAAACTTAAATAATTAACAAATTGAGATGACAAAAAGAAAACACTGAATCCGTTTGAACAAAGCTTTCGAAAAAAACGGCAAGTTTTTTTTTCGTTTGACTAAGATTTTTCGTTAAATAAAAGTAGAAGCCCTACCTTAACACCTTGTCTAATTTTTATTTTAAAAAAAGCAACATCAACGTGATGTGGGGTCAGTCTGGAGCGCAGCCTGTTGACAGTTAGACCCGCGGCAAGAAACACCCTCTCCGATGGGACGGATGTCCCGGGAATACACAGGTAACGTCTCGTGTGTGGTTGCGCGTGTCGACGCGCTCCGTGAGTTAATAAAGTATTTTATTTTTAAACCATGCAGCAAACTAAAAAAAAAAAAGAAGATTAAAAAAAAAAAACGTTTTAAACCGTTTAACTGATAGTATTAATCGGTCAAAATTTTTACTTTCGGTTAACGGTTAAACGGTCAATATGAGCATCCCTAGTCTAGATTACTATATTTATGCTCTGCTGGCCAACATATTGACCTCACTTAACACAAAACAGCCCTCTGCTGCTTTGTACCATTAGACTATTTTATACAATTTGATGTGTTAGAACAGTCATGAGAGATTCATAGACAGGAAAGAGAGCTAACGACTTCCTTGTGGGATTTGAACAAACCTCTAACCTTAGTGTTAAACTGATGCCCCAGTGGTTTTGCTACAGACATGCATGATACCTCAAATCTCCTGTTTCTAAGTAAACTTACTTGAATTTGGTGCTTGACGACTATTTATGTTAGATTGTAGTTTTTCTTCTTTTGCTTCATTTGACGTGGCAAAGCCACACAAAAACTTTTAAGAGTGTTTTTCTTCCCATAAATAGCCAGATATTACTCTATGGTAACTATGGTAACTGGGATTTTCTCCACAGAGGAAGAGAAATCGTATGAGTTAGCAGAGACAGAGCTACAGTCTACTAAGATGAGCAAAATTAGCCAATTATTAATATTAATTATAATTCTTAATGAAAACATTTAAAAATATTTTTTGCTGTGCCTTCCCTGATATGCCTTGTACTTTGAGTTACGCAGACAAAAGTAAATAATAAAGCTCAAATCGGGTAGAATCGGTTTTTCCATTTTAGTTTAAGTTTGAGTAATTTCAGACAGAGATAGATAGACAGATAGATAGATAGATAGATAGATAGATAGATAGATAGATAGATAGATAGATAGATAGATAGACAGACAGGCAGACAGACCTGGATTGCCATCCATCTGTAATGTGTGTGCATGCTCTCAAACTAAAATGAACAGGGTGACAGTGCAGTCCATCTGATCTCTGCACTTTTCTATTGATCAGTTTACAAAGACTTTCATCTCTCATTAAAAAGACCACAACAATACAGTCACTATGACAGAGAATCTCTTTGTGGCATATCAGTGTTAAGATATGCTGCTTTAACCATCTTTACCAATGAAAAACAGGTAGATTACAGCAGACAAATACAGGGAGTGCTGACAAGAGTCAAGCCTGGCACGAGAGAGCCTTCACTGGGCAGGACTCATGTTACAGGGACCCTGGTTAAGTATGCAGGGGAGGAGAGGATGGGAAAGGTAAACTCCAGGGCAATCAATCAGCCGGGGACCCGGGGAGGCCAGGTCGGATTGCCTGACTCTATCAGAGAGCGGTGCTGTTCACTTTCTCTGGGCATAAGGCCATGAGAAAAGAGGAGAAAGAGAGAGAGGACAGAGTGCTATAAGAAAGTAATGAAAAACACAGAAGAGGCGAATGGGATAGTGATGCATAATGTAAAAAATGCAGTGAAAGACAAAGAAGTCCAAAATAAGTAGTGACACAGCCCTGAATGGAAACGAGGGCTTGCCTCTGCAGATGCAGCCATACATGTTGTGTTGCCAACCAACATAAAGACATCCTGTGAGAGCTGGCCCTTCTATCACCTGAGGCTAAACAACAAACTGCTGCTGTTTTTATTAGCATTGTGTCCCGTGTACACTTGACACTGTTTCTGCTGCCAGAGGACAGAGAGAAATGACAGAGTGAAGGAGAGAAAGAGCCAGCTCTCTCTCACTGCATTTTCAGTCACAAATGACCTCTTTCCTTCATGGACAATCATAGCCGGTTGATCAGCCTGTAGCTACGGTATGAATACAGGACGTGATCTGAAACTCTTCTTAAGCCATTGCCAAAGTGTTCTTTGGACACTGCAATGGACATACAATTGCTCCATGATGTCTTTAAAAAAAACATAATTCAACAAGAATGATGATGAATTAAAAATTATATATATATTACATTTCCTTCAACAGTACATACATTCATTGCACCTGTTGGTTACCTGTCTTATATAAATGTATATAAAACACATAAATGATGCATTTAAAAAATAATGATCAAAAACTAATTGCTAAATAAATAGCTAAATGGCTAAAATTACTTAATGGCTATATAAATAAATGGCTAATAAAAAAATAATTATGTGATTGAAATAAAATGAACAAATTGCTAAAAATGCAAACAGCTAGAAAATGCTAAATGGATAAATACATTACAATTATTTATATAAAAACAATTGAAGTGATTAAAATTATTTAAACAAATTGCTAAATTGCTAAAAATGATAAATAAATAAATGAATAAAGCGCTAACATGTTCACTACAAAAATTACAAAGTGGCTCAATTCACCTGTGTTCATTCTATGAACATCAGCTGGATCAGGAAGTGCTTTAGAGCAGGTGTTCAGCAGCAAAGCTTAAGACTGAAACTATCAAACGTCTCGGGAGGAAAGGATATATGCACAGGCCATTTGACCACCGTTCTCACTGTCCAGCACTAAAGCAGCTCTCACTTTTACAAAAGCAAGAGGAAGCAAGAGAGAATGAGAGCAAAAGGGTGAGAGACAGATGAGTGTGAGATTTTAAGCATGCGCGACCTTGGGCAGCCATGTGGCAAACGCCATGCCCATGGCCCCTGTCGAGTCTAGTGCACTCAAAAGCCCTGAGAGAGATAGAGAGCGATGGGCCCAGAATCTCTACATAGCTCTTTACTTCCCCTCACTCTCTGCACTTAAGAGGGTAACGTTGCTCTTGGTCTGAAACACTGCAAATGTCCGCCAGACCTTCTCTGGCCCTGTCGCTCCTTAGTGGCACGGGCGATGTGATGTTTTAAGACCTAGACATTGTTGAATATAGAGCTGAGTGAAAGACTGAGATAGCCATGCCACACACAGACTACCCGCACAAACACACTCCTCTGGGGTCCTCAAAAGAGGACAAGAATCCAATTTTCAATTTACAGTGGACTGGGAAATGTGGTCATCCCTTGAGAGCCTGAAGCATCCATCACCCTCACGTTGTTCACAGTGGATGGAAAGGTGGGCTATCTATGAGTATGTGTGATTACGTGTATCCATGTGTGTGCACGTGTCTGAGATCCATTAGTGGGAAATGTGTGATTGGTGGTAAAGAAAGCTGTTTCCAAACTCTAATGCCACACAATTACTTGAATGTAACTTACTTGAATTACTCTAAATGAGAACATATGTAACATGTTTATTTAAAGGATATAAATAATTATCAAAAAAGTATAAATGAGTATCAAAACCTTAAATCTTGTCCTATTTAATTACTTTAACCAACATCTAGTACACATTCTCCCTTTCTATAATCCCCAGGGAGTTCGTCTGCATTTAGGTGTGCAGGACAGAGTGTTTTGCAGGAGGGTTGTACTCACATGCTATGGAGGACACACCAGCCACAGTGAGGATCTCCAGAACCCAGACACTCGTTGCAGGACGAATACTGCTCGCAGGCCTCCACTGGGACATGGGTCAGCTGGAGACAGACAAATAGAGGTTAGGTTAGGTGTGGAGTGAGACTTTGATTCACTTATGGCTCTCTTAAGTTGTTCACACTGACTGACTACAACATTAAAGGTGGACTCAACTCAACTGTCTCATCTGCAAAGGTTCATACTGTCAAATCTCATTGAAAACGAACACCTTCTGGTCACTCACTGAAATGTATGAATTGAATAACCTTTCCCAGGGTTTTACTTCATGTTCATTAGGAAAATATATTCTGCTGAGCTTTAAAAAAATATTTATATATATATATATATATATATTTTTTTTTTCATTCATCATAAAACTGATAACAGCTTAATCTTTAATACAAACTGAAAGCAGAAAGACTGAAAAGAAAACCCCCAAAATAATTAGAAGACACATGCAACCATTCGATAAACATGGCGTTTTGTCACACAGCAGGATAAGGATGTGCCAAGAGAGCTCATCCTGGGATGTCAACTCCAGCTAAAGCATCTAACCATTTACAGCCAATTAACACTTAAGAACTGGAGAGGCGCTGTGGCACCGATGGGAAACATACCGAACTGAGTCGAACCGAGGGAGAGATCTGCACTGAAACACACATAGTACGTAAGAGCAGTGAAGGCGAGGACCCTCTGCCATCCCTGTCTCCATGGCTACGGCCCGGAGCCCTCAGCTTTCTTTTGCTTTGATTGATAACTTGTCACTGGTGGATGACTACTGTCAATCACAGCTTAGATGACAGCTGATAGGTCCAGAGCGGTCAGGCTGGGTGAATGACAGATGACATTACTGGCCTCACCACAGTGGTGTTTTTATTTTTGAAAGAAATGGGCCTTTTGCCCCCATTTCAATCAGGCTTGAGAGTGAGACTGCGTTTTCAGATTTGACTATAACATTTATAAGAGCCGAATGACCAGTCGCAGTGAATCATGGCTCATATTTAAGTGTGTCGCTCTTGTTCTGGTGTCAGCGCTTATCCATCAGAGTGTAGCTGCGTCAAACTATCTCTCTTTCTGGAACATTCTTACAGATATCTCAGCGACATTTATGTGAAATGATTTATGATACAGAAATACTAAATTAAGACCATCATAACGCCTATTTGGGTGGTAACCATTTTGAGAGGTGATGTGAGGTCATTTCAGCCTTCACGGGGCGATTTTGTCAATGTTTTTAGAAACTACCCAGGAGAAATTTCCAGACCGAATCATCTACTGCTTTTTTACAGAAAGCACCTGATGTAATTGAATGTTCCAACTGATATCTCAGAGTGTTCAAGGAGAACAAATGATTTTGAAAATCTCTTTTGACTCATGAGAATTTGGGTATTTGGCACAATAGAAATAAATTACATGAATAAAATTACACCCCGCCACAGAGGCTGGGAGCTTTGAAAAATTTTTTATTTTATTTTTTTATCCTATTGGGCACACAGTCAAAATGGGCAATCTTGAAAAAGTGTTTGTTAAACAACAAAACTCCCCTGTGAATTAAAGGGATAGTTCACCTAAATAAAATAAAAACATTGTGTCATAAATTACTCAACCTCATATTGTTCCAAATAAGACTTTAGTTCAAAGTATGTGAATAAAAGCCAAAATATTAAATCTGATCATTATATAAAGCCATCGTGTCTCTTCAGAAGACTTGGATTAAACTACTCGATTCATATTGAATACATTTACAGTGTCTCTATGACAATTTGAATGCATACAATTTTTGGTGGAATGGACTTGCAATGGAGAAACAAAGGTCTTTTTGGTTTCATTAAAAACATCTTCATTTGTGTTTTGAATATGAACGAGAGTCTTACAGGTTTGGAACAACATTAGGGTAAATAATTGATGAAAGAATTTTCATTTGAGGGTGAACTATTCCTTTAATTGGCAGACAAAAGCATGAGCTGAATGTAAACGTTTTCATCCTGAAAAATATGTATTAAAAATCATCCTAGTTATTACATCATGTTATGTTCTGTTACAAAAAGAGATTAAACATTAATAAATTGTGTGTTAGCTTTAAACAGGCCTTTCTGGACTCATTTCATAAAAAAAACAAGATGATGTGAAATCTCTCTCAATAGGCTCTGCTGTCTAAAAGCCCATTAGAACTGTATCTAATGTTGCCCTCTGATTTCTCCATCCCAGAGGCTTTTGCAAAAATATTCTGACTGGGATTTACAGTAAATATCAGAGACTTTTCCAAAAGAATGAGAGAATGCAGTCCTCTGAATGGCTTTAAAGGTATAGTTACATTTACAGCTATTAGAGAAAGATAAAGAGCATAAGAGAAGAAAGCAGGGGGTGAAAAAGAGAGACCAGGAGGTTGCGACTGAAAGAGGGCATCCTTTGGAAGAGTGCTCCAGATGGCTCGATCTCGCTGCTGCGTCTGTGGTTCTAAATCCAGGAGAAAAGTCATTTCTCTCTTGTCACGCACACACGATGCCTGTCAGCTGGTCTCGGTGCCGCCACAAAGCCCCCCGTCACTCCCCGGCTGCACACCTGAATTTTCTTCCTCCATTTCACAGCTATGAAGAGGTAAATTATCAGGCATTGTGATAGAGCGCCTGCCTTAGCATAGGGGGCCTGAGAGACTTGCAGGTTAGGCCTTAGTGAGCAGAGAGGGAGATTGACTCTCATTACCTTTAGAAAATGATAAGGGTTTAGGAGCCGACCGTGAAATTCTCCCCTCTGATACGACAGGTTTCCTTCCTATTTATGAAAGAGCTTGTTGCGCTGTTGAAATGTCTGTCTCACGCTCTCTGTATGTGTGTGTGTGTGTGTGTGTGTGTGTGTGTGTGTGTGTGTGTGTGTGTGTGTGTGTGTGTGTGTGTGAAATCACAGATTGTAAAGGCAGGAGCTTTCACAAAGCATCAGATCTGTATGCAACAGGCACACATGACTGATATAAATCTCTGAAATTAATAAGAGAGCAATCCACAGATGAAATTTATAATCTCATGTGCGAGTATGGATGTGTGTGTGTGTTCATACATACTTCAGTCAGCTAGGCATAAACCCCATCATCACATGTTGTGAACAGCAGGCTATTTTTAGGGCAGAAGCAGAGCCATCTGTCCGCACACCTCTCTTTTAATAATAATACTTGATAATATGAGATTTTTACATTCTGAAGAATAGTGTCTGCATGTGCAAAACCTGCCACCACAATGCTTATGTGTTTGACAGGACATTGCAATTCTGTTGCTAAGATGTTCTGTGTGGTTTGTAGGGTGTTGCTTAGGTTATTCTGGATCATTATTGGCCTAAATCAAAACCTCACCCCCAAGTCTCTATTATATTCACATCTCTAGATATTGCTCAAATCCCTAAACTTAAAGGTGAAGCGTGTCATTTTTGTGCCACTAGCATCGTCAACAGAATTGCATGCTTTCAAACGGGTGGTTTTGAAGTTTTGGAACACCCAACTTCAATTGGTTAAAGTATTTTAGCATAGACAAAATCTGCATTTCATTAAGTGAGCACGCAACATTTTTGATCGCCCTCTTATTTCCATAATTTTTTTGTTCTGTCTCAACTACATAATCCAACAGGTTCTCACTCCCAACTAGTCACAAGTTTACGCTTGGTCAGGACCCCTCACCGTCACTTTTCAGCAAACAGGCTACATTTTTCGATGCGTGTGAGAACGTGTTGCAATATCACTAAAAGTGCAAAAGCCAAAATAACTACATTCAATAATTTTTTTATTTCAACAATGGTTATCATCATTATTACTATTATTAACAATAAATTAGGCTACTCTTATTTAACAGTTATTTTTAGTGAATCAAAAACACTGTTTACCGATTTACAAACAAATGATTCATTTGAGCAAGTCCTATTAAAGGCACACTGTGGAGAAATTGTGTTTTTGTCAAACAGCGACCCCTAGAGTCGCTGTGAAATACTGGCACTGTCGTAAATAGATGTATTGGGCCCTGTTGCTAATTTTTTAAACATGTTTTTGTAATGTTTTGTAAAGTTCCCTTTAAAATGTACTGCATTTGCAAGAATATGTAGACAGAATACACTATATATCTATAATAAATATATACAAATGAATCTGAATCAAATCAATTCAAAATCGAATCAAAAAATCTAAATCAGAAAAAAATCTGTAATTCTTCCTAGGTAGCACATACTTTAATATGCCACGCACTTCCTGTTAGATGCAGTGAGTGAGTCTATGTATAGCGCACTCCGCTGGTGTAGAGTGGATATGCGATCTCTGCCGTAGCTACAGTAATACATGACTGTGAATTCTGCATTTAGTCTCAGTGGCCCACAACAGAGCGCACTTTAACACACTCCCCACGGCGATAGACAGAGACGGAGACAACAAGAGGAGGAAGAAGACAAATGTGTCCAGAAAGAGGACTTCCCGCTGCCCTCTCGAGCTGGAAAAGGAGTGGCGCCGACTCAGGAATCTCATTATGTCGTAAATCCGTTAGGTTATTAGTCATTTATCTGAGAGCTCTGTAAGAGGATAGAGACCAGCAGATAATGAGGCAAACTGACAAATGACACTGCCCAACAGATTAATGCAGCCAAAAACTAGCTGCGTACGGAGGCAGCATTTTAAGGCATCATACGTCAGCTCGCTCTAAATGCTTTTAAAAGCAAGTCTGTGTGTGTAGACACATAAATAAAACTATATAAGAGCTTCCACAATAGTTGCGACACTCCACCTAAGTGTTTTCTGCTTGTCTATAGATTGAAACGCTGCATGTCAAATTAAAAGCAGACTCCTCATCACCCATTTTGTAATACCTGGTCATCAAGCCTACTTTAATTACCCGACTAATCTAATCAAACAAAGTCCTCTTCCATTTCTTTCTCCCTATATGAAAACCATCTGTAAATCCCACAGACCTGACTGACTGGCAGAGTTCCTCAGTCATCGAGGAGCGGAGCTGTGGTTTATTATGGAGCCTAATCCACTGGGCTCATCTGTAGCTCAACGTTCCTCTGCTGGCATTAACAAACTTCCTCTGACTCACTGACTCACCATTTCTTGCATGAAGTGAGCTGACTATCTACTTAGCATTTATGTTTAAGGTATGTTTAAACAATTAAACCGAATGTTTGAACTCATCTAAAACAGCTACGTTGGACACAAGATACGAAAAACAGCATATATACAAGACAATGTACATTTAGTTGTGGTGACATTTTTAATAACCGTCATAATGAAAATATACAATTGAAGAAATTTTTCTGTGAGTGTTAGGATTCTAGTTAGGGATGAAAAATGTAATCTCACAAAACAATGGAATTCTCCATTATGATCAAAAACAAACATGTGCGAGTGCCCTTATCAGCGGCATAATGTTGTGTTTTCAAGAACCGATGAGTCACAGAAACAACAGGCTTCAGGGAAGAAGTGACATTTGTTGTCATGTGACAGAACAATATCTGACATACAACACACTAAGCTCGACCCAGCCAATTATCTGCTGATCAAACATTAGCTGAGCTTCAGCCAATCACAGAGAAGCTATATTATTGCGCAAGAGCATAAAATAAAATAAAAAGGAATAAAATAATTTCAAGCATGTCAAACACAAAAACTGCAGCTAACACCAACACAACTACACACTCATATTTAAATGAAATCTTCCCTCCGACACACTAACACAACCACACATGTAAAGACACAAGGCACACGTATCCCACTCTTTCTGTATTTGCCCATTTTTGGATGTTTAACCACCAGTGAAGCAGAAGACAGATGACAACATCTCATCATAACTGATTTATGAAATGAATCCATCAATGTCCATCTTAAATGAATCTCACTGGTAACGCACACACACACACACACAGCCTGGCTGAAGAGAAATTTCATTGTGATTTGGGCATCAGAGGGGGTCATGAAAAGTGCATACGTGTATAGAGTGCTTGTCAGTGGAAGATGAACGCTGGTAATATGAGTTGACAATGTTCTCCTCTCTCATAGTAACAAACACAGCAGCACTGAGCTGTTGCCAACTTAATTACCATGTCTCATTAACGTGCCTCAAGTGTCAAATATTTATATATAAAAAATAAAATAAAAATCTCAATCCATTTTAATGTTGCATATACTGACAGACACTAACACATTTATATTTACATCATTGTGAGAATCTCCTACTGTCATGTATTGTTCATTAAGCAATTGATCGATGTTGGATCGCTTTGTGTTCATACTGTTCTGGAAGTCAAGAATGGTCTACTTGTGGTCATTTCTTTATATTAAATTATAATCAGCTGGGTCCCCACAAAGCTGCACTTCTTTCTATATTCCTGGAGACATTTGGTGGAAATCTGACATGCATCCATCCCCAGAACCGCAGCAGATGCTCAGGTCTGGTAGCTGGTCATAGTCATGGTTAAAAAGGCTGTGCCCTTCCATGCCCTGGGGGCTTCGCAGACGGAAAATACAATTATGTGCGCTGTGAACCCAGCCACTCTGTGTGCTAACTGGATTTACATTCAGGCCTTGATACTCCACTCCCGGCCGTCACACAAACATATCAGAGCTGATTCTGTCCAGACGACATCATTAGGCCTACAGGCACCAAAACCAAGAACCACATCACTAAACGCACTATAGAAAACAGATCAGAGTAGCCACACACACACACACAAATGCTGAACTAACAACACTGACTTTCCGTCTCACCTTTTATTGCTCTTTCCTCTAAACAGGGACATATTATAATCTTTTATTATGTTTAAAGGTCAAGTTGGTGATTTTTGTGCTATTTGCTAAACTAACTGTTTTCTGAACACTCCTCGTCTTCCATTGGTCAGCCTAACTCCAAAAGACAGTATAGCTACACATACTTGTTGCATGTGTTATTCTACAATATGTATGTGATTGCAACCTGGCATTTGTGTGTCCATTTGAAACTCCTTTAATCACAATCAGCATTTCAGGAGAAATGCCTTTGTTCTCGATGACTAAAATTCCCAGAAAGTTTGCCAAAAGCATCCAGACATCCTGAGTACTTCTTTTCACTCAAACACAATGGGCTGCAGTCTAAGTAGGCCACTGCAATAACACAACGAAACGTTCTCAAGATCCGGATGTCACAACGGGGGATTGGCAGAGAACGTTGCATATGGGACCGCCGTTAAATGGCAGCTCGTAATTGAAATTAAAGGTCGTCTTTATTAAACCTGTTCTGATGAGGTGGCAGATGCCTTATCCCACCTATGAATGCCCAGAGCTGATCTGCAATGAAAGAGTTTGACTTTGAGCTGTTTGGCTGGTGTGAGACACACTTAAATTATTAACACTTACACTACCTGCAGTTTCAACTTGCCCTACATGAATTATGAATATGCTGCAAGCATGAGAGTGTATAGAAGCCACTGTCTCCAGCCTGCTTTGTGACATAGCTGTAATAAAAAACACACAGAGACAAAAAATCTATTTAATTTCCCTGAAAACAGGGAAAACGAACATCAATTCTTCAGATTCAAACGAAGCCATTGAAGCAACAATTGTCTTAAATTGCGGACAGAGCGTTCTAGGGTAGGACAAAGCCCAGGCGTACTGTACGTGCTCACCTCCGACGGGTTTTGCACAAAAGACAGATCCGAAAATCCGGTGTAAAATGACAGTAAACTGCAAGAGAGAAGAACACAACTTCCATTTGGATGGTACTTAGACAACAAAAGGCTTTAATGTGCCAAGACCAGTAATTTGTGTAACTCCATTGAGCTCTGAACCTCACTGTCATTCGTTTAATGCAGTAGGAACTATAGCTGAGGCCTCTGTTATTAACACACACAGCTGTCCCTCTGACCACACACACACCTCTGACGCTGACATTGTCTAAAGTTACAATAAAAACACTTAGCCCTAGAAGAAAGGATGACAAATGTGGACAAAAAGCCAAGCACAATAATTAGCTGTAAGCTCTGATAACTGTAATCTGCATCACTCTCAACAGACAGTCTGGCCCCTTTCCTTAAAAAGACATTTATCTTGCTGTTTAAAATGATACAGGAAAGTAGCCAGATTTAATTAGAGGGATAATCAGGGGATTAATTAGAAAGAGAAAGTAAGAGAGGGAGAGAGAAAGAGACAGAGAGAGAAGGAAGCAAAAAATTAAGTCACCTTATAATTTACAGTAAAAAAAATAACGGTCCAACGTTGGTTCTAATTCATTAAAAAAAAAAATATATCTATCCAAGTGTGTCACCTTTCTGCATGAATTATATACTGTACATGTCTCTTTTTAGTTCAAAGATTGTATTTGAAAGAATATAATTTCCAACCATTTTTTCAAAAGTGCCATACTTAATGCACCACTTTTGTCAGTAATTTAGAATTTTTTAATTATGTCGTCAGAAGCCACAATAGTATCCAACAGTATCCACTTTTATTCGGTGGCCTTGGTTTCGGAAGTTTTTTTTAACATAGATATTTTTATAAAGTCTCTGTTAAAGTATTATAAACCATGAATCATCCCAAACCAGAATATGTTGATTATGTATGTAGAGCTACCATTTACATTTTTTGGCAAAATATACATACTGTATATACAAATATATTTAAGAAGTTAGAGAGCGTAGGGAGACTCCGTTACATCATTTGCAGTGCTTCATGGGAGTGGGTGAGCGCTAAAGAGTTGCTTTGGCATGATGTGCTTTCGATTCTATGACTGGTGGAGATTTCTTTGTAAATAATGGTTTATAATTCCTGGTTAAAAACTACATTACCCATAATTCTACAAAGTTGAAGTTACTAACTGTTGACTGTGGCATATAAAGACCGCCATATAGAATTAGGGTCCTGGGTCAAAGGTGACTTAACATAAGATCTTAAAATAAAAACATTTTACAGTAGTGGACTTCATGTATCAGACGGCTCATACAGTATAACCTCAACAGGCCTGGTTTCATGGGAACCGTGATCAGTGCTGTACTCACAGCTGATCTCAGCAATGACTCCGTAAGGGGCACTATGGGCTCTCGAACCCAGCAAAACTTGAGCTCTGTTCAACCAATCAGCCTTAACCACACAGATAACCCAGACCATCTCAGCTCCCAAACACTATCATTCCCTGCCTCTTAATCCCTCACATTCCCTCCCTCTATCTCTTTCACTCTGTCTTTAAGGCTGGACCAGCAGGAGATTATCGACCTACTGTCCTTATTTTTCCTGCTCCGCTCTCCCGCTGGGAATTTATATGACAGCGTGTGCTCATGATTGTTCTAGTATACACTAAATCTGGGATGTAGGCAGTAAATACAGGGGAAAAAAAATCATGTTCCAGTTTACTAAACCTATTATTATTAATACAAAAAGAGCAGTCACGGGTGTATCATGCTGAACTTCCAAGCAGCCCCCAAGCTTTACTATTTTTGAGTGTACAGTATACAGTGAAAGTGTACGTGTGAAAGAGTTTAAGGTACACAAGGGTAAATGTTTTAAGTGGTGAAGGTTTGTGTGTGTGTGTGTGTGTGTGTGTGTGTGTGTGTGCGCGTGTGTGTGTGTAGAGTGAGAGCGGAGCAGATGCACTAGGCTCAACCACAAAAACAGTCATGAGAATTTCTGCATTTTGTTATCAGTCATAAATATTAATGCGGACATCTCAACCACAGAGCTAGAGACAAACTGTGAGAGTGGGATAGACAGACAGAGAGAGACTAAGACAAAGAAGCAAGCCAAAAAAATGGCATGTCTCTGTTATTCACAGCAAAACAAACAAAAATGTAAACACAGAAATGAGTCTGAGTGAGATCTGAATCTGTGCAAATATATTAAAAACTATCAAAGCAATAAAGCAGTTCACTGGAAAATTCAGTGAAAGTTTCAATAGAATTATTCAAACAGACAACCTGTGAGTCTTTCTGTGATTCACACTGTTTATGTCCAGCCACAAGTATAACACAGTTTTGGCATTATTTTATTTCACATTCATTCAAGATCACAACTCAGGTGAAATATAATTTGGTTTGCTGTAGTGCTGTAGATTCAGCAGTGGTGCTAGTGATGCAAGAAGCATTGTGTTACATCATAGATCATTAAATTTTAACGCAAACTAGAATAAATCTTTCAGTGTGCATGTGTGTACATGTGTGCTGGAGGGGGGAAAGATATACAGGTGGGATGAGAGAATGCATGTTCACTAAATAGCTTCTAAATATATGCATGATTCCCCAGTAGATGTGATCCCCTGATGTTTGGGACTAAACAGAAACCAGACGACAACTCTCTAACTGGGCTAATAGGCTAATTGCAACAGGGTGAGATTATTCACTGGCAGAACACCACAGGTCCAGCTCTGGTATTTATTCACGTCAAAGAAAACACCATCTTTCATTTCCCATAAGACTTGAGTAGATGATCATGGCCTAGTTTTAAACCAGAGTTTCAACTTGTCTTAAATTATGTTTACAGCATAGCTAAAGTTGGTGAGAGTGACTAAAACTGCCTGGATTCTAGTTTAACATCTGAATTAATGTGGCAAATCATTAAGATGTAGGAAATATTGTGTTCTGGTGTAAGAGTCAAGGTGAGGTCACTTAGCAAAAAAGGTCTATTGTCAATAGTGTAGCCATGTGTGAAGAACAGCTCACACAGAAGTCACTTTCTCGTTTTCAGTTTTCGGGTTTACCCATTTTCTGTGTAAGCTGTTTTCTGTTGGTCAATTTGTAGTGATCAGCTTGAATCAGTCTCAAAATCTGCATTGGGAAATATTTTGCCATGAGCTAAAAAATCCTGATCACATGGATTCCAATTAAAATGTGAATTTTCACGAGTGAAATCCAGTCATAATAAAGGTAAATGTGACTACACCTTCAGCTGTAAACAGGCAGTGTGTCCAAACACAATTTCTAAAACTATCCAGTAGTAACTTTTGCAGACTAGGCAATTTACAAGTTGTGTCCAGCCAATGTGATTGACTAGCTCTACCTGAGCTGTGCCTCAAATTCCAGGATGCCGCCGTCCACTGACCCTCACTGCTAGTGAAGTGGATTTTACTGAATGAGATTTCAGATTTATTGCCATTGCTATAAATCGTGACATTGCCTGACCATCCGCTTTCAGGCGAGAGTGTGACATTACAGAAGCAGTGTATTGAAGTAAAAGGATTTGTGGGTAAAAATGTCGGCTTGAATTTGCCTTGATATTCAAACTAACTATTGGGATTCTTTAACCGTTTGTAAGTATGTGTGTGTGTAAGAGAGAGAGAACTGAAAGCCTTAAATCCAGATGATAAGTGCAGACAAGGGTGTTCGGGGTAATATAAAAGAATGGAGAACACCTCATCTAGGGGTCAGAGGTCAAAGGTTAAAACACCTAATTGTCACATTAAGAACAATTTAAGTGTTATCTTGATTCATGCAGCAGACATGATAAGCAGTGTAGGACTGTGTAGGACCTGGACATAGGTGGCATAAAACGCTATACTGGGTAATTCGAAAAGCATTATTTATGTCACAAGAAAAGGCCTGATGACAGGTTATCTGAATTGGGATGTTTTTACAGCACTAAGTGCATGCAGTGTTTTTCTGATTTCGACATTTACAAGCTTCAGTAGTGCTAAAGATATCAGGGACAGAGCCAAATCTCCTCCATTACACCGATTGGGACACTTTGAGCAGGCATATACTAATGTGTAAATTGTGTGTGTATTTTTGACACAGTGAGTGAAAATTTAATCCACTAAACCATCACCTGTCACTTTTTATAATATGAAATGTCCTATCTTCTCTTTGGCTGTCCAAGCGCATCTCTCAGGCTAAAATTACAGTAAGTGAAACCCACAAATTCTGGTATAATTTTATCGCTCACTCTTTCCCAGCTTACATGTGCTGCATAAATCCTGATGCATTTTGGGCAAATGGCAGCAGTGACTCACCTGTGACTCTGACATCACATACACAAAGTGCTGATCGGCAGAGAAGGCCATGTCTCTCAGGATCGGCCCATTGTCGACCACCTGGATGGTTTCGTACTGCAAAGCACCATAGGTAGGACCATCTACCCGAATCTGAAAGGAGAGAGAATAAAGACACTGTGTTACTCGACCATTCATACGTTAGTAACGTGAAAGAGACAGAGGCTGTGTCCAAAATCACACCCATCCTTTTTAATTGATTATTAAATAGTTAATTAAGGTTATACATGCTAGTTTCCATGACAGAGTTCAAGATAAATCTTTTCATTACTACTGGAGCTGCCAGTTTGCTAAGTTTCAAATGATCATTTAACAGCAAGCATAAACTATTTAAAAGAGGCAGTCTTTCCGGCGAACTCACTTACTTGTTCGAATTCACTCACACATTTTCATTCACTCCTTCAAGTGGACTATATTAGTGAAGTAATGTAAGGAATGGTGAATAAGGTTGATTTTGAACACAACCAGAGTAAAGCAGAGGGGAAGGGAAAAGAGTTGTTAAGTTGTTAGACAGCTGTAGGCGACGTTACGTGCCATAAATTGCAGGTTCAGCAGAGAGCTGTAACATTCTCACACAGCTGGACTGCAGTGATGGAGGTCTCATGACTATATCTGAACATCTGTTGTTGCTGATGCAAAAGTGCACACTCACACTCTGTTCTGGTCTAGATATAACCCTAGCCTCCCTCCAGACTACATCTTCCAACCAAACACAGTCACTAAAGGGCCCTGTGAGAACTAAAGTCTTTATACCTGCCATTACACATTACAATACACCTGATAACCCATTATGAAAGAATGAATGAGCTATTTCCCTTCCCTTTTTGACACTAAACAGTTTAGGAGGTATCATGTCGATTCCTATCTGAATAAACCGTTTTATCTCTGCGTTTATGGCCTGGACTCCCATCAGACCGCAAGTCCTGTCAGCCTAAGATCATCTTACCACAAGAGACGTATAAAATAATTTTGTGGCACCACTTCAAAAAGTCCCTCTCTGAGTCTCTGTAAAGTTTAAGTGTTCCCTTTGGCTTTGCATTCACTTTCTCAGGGGCTTCTTGTACTGTATGCTGAGGGTCACAAACAAAAAGGAAAAAAGCGCTAGAACAAAAGAAGAGAACAGAAGGGAAAGGGGCGAAAGAAAGCAAAAACCCTTCACACGAGGCAAAGCCTTATTCAGCAAGAAGGTTATCTAATCTCTCCAATCGAGGGCTGGTTAATTTGGCAGGGATTGGGTTTCGGCCAGGAAGGACTGCAGTGTTTGGGATGGCAGCGTGTGGACAGTGGAAGAATGAACTGCAGGAGGGCTTGCGAAGCCCCGGTCGAGCCCCGAGAGAGATACATGGAGTGGTCCGACAGATCACTGGAGGGATGGCCATTATCACAACCGTAGATAAACAAATTAGCCCAAGGGGATGACTATTAGCATGTCTGTTAGCGTTAGCACGGAGGAATAATAGGAGAGTATCTGATCACAGATAGAGTAAGAAAAAAAGAAAAAAGAAGCAGCTAAATCAACATGCTAATATACATAAAATACACAAGACAACAGAGCAACACCGGACTATCAGAGGCCCTCAAGCAGCAGTTCATTAGTCCTAAAGTACATCAGTTTTTATTAATGTATTATCAATATTTTATTTTATGATTATAAACTGCTGAATTCCTAAGCCTTGAACAAAACAATATACTTTTCTCCCTTTCATTTCAATATCAATAAAGTGGATTATATTCTTTAAATCCTGATTGGATTACACCACTAATCTGTGAATCACACAATCATTTAGATTTAATTCCAGTTCAAAGCCATGGCTCTGACACCATTTATACAGTTGTTGTTATCTCACCCTCAATTTCACACTTTCTGTGTTTGTACTAAAAAAACTTAAAAAACTTAAACTTCTATAATGCATTACCATTACAATTTGTTGCAGACTGTCTTAAAATAGAAGAACTATTTCATTTTGGAGTAGAAGTAAGCCTGCACATTTCTGCTCCATGCATTGTGCTCTGTGGGACCTCAGGTACACACTAACCACTGCAGTGTCTCAAAACATCCACCTAGTGGCCATGGACTGTAAAAACAGTGGCCAGTCATGTGAGACAATATGTGGGGTTAAATTACAAAGAACATTGATGGTTAACAGCTATTTTTCAGAATTTACATCAAGGTCACTCGATTATGCATGATAAAAGTGCTTTTAGTATTATATATATATATTTTTTTTTTTTTTATTCAGTATATGAATGAAAAAGGATGATGAAGTTAATATCACAGCATTGCTCATTTGTAACACTTGATATAGATCAGAGGTTAAAGCATCACACTGTCATAGGGCAGTGTAGTAGAGAATGGCAGGCTAGTTAAGATCAGCCAAGCGAACAGCAAACAGAAGGAGAGGTGATGAAGGAGGCCATAACCACAGGAGCTCTGCAGCTTCATAATGTGGGCAGGACTCTACCCAGCATCCATGGAAACTGCAATTTCCTCTGGTTCAAAACAACTTCATCTTAAGCCCTGGTATCAGGCCAGTGATATGACTAAAGATTAAGACTGATGGTGTAGTAGACTATATTCTCAAAAACTGTGGCATGAATTCACTAAAACAGTTGGAGACTATTAGGTGTGGTATCCCAAAACTGCATCTTATTCACTGAAGAGCCTTAATTTTTTACCCTCCAGCTATAGTAGATGATGAATACAGAAATGTATCACTTTTCCACTCAGAATATTTACCAAGCAGGTTTTGTCATTATGTATGTGAAACATTTTTCTTGAAATCTTTTTATTTTATTGAATCCTTTTAGGTTAGCTTAGAGCTTTCTTTAAACTAACTTGATTTAAAAAAATAATGCAATTCTTTCTGGATTCATGTTGTCACTAGTCTTGTAAGTGTATTTAACCTTGTTTGATTCATAATACTATGATAACAATATTAAATAATGAAAATAATAATAATAATAATATAAATTACATTGATTTACATATACATACATACATACATATATATATATAGTTATGTAGTATGTATATAAATGTAATTTTTATACAACTGCCTGCCTACAAAAATTCAGGAGCATTTATTTATTGATTTGAATGGAAATATTTTCCATTGTGGTACATTTCAATGCAAAGTATAAACACATCATGCAATCCCCACTCAATCAAACTCCTTTCAATCGGCACTCCTGTGCTATCCGACTAGTGATGGCTGCCCTTTCAAACTCAGATTTTTATTCTCTATCTAGCATTTTCCATTGACTTCAGAAAAATTTTGCATAAGTATGTAAGCCCCCATCTCAGGAGGACGCTTTACTTTTGCACCGGCAGGCACAAGGCAGCCCTTGCAAAAGCTTGCTGTTAACTTAAGCATTTTGCAGAGGAAAAAAGCGATAGAACTCTTTACAAACCCTAAATTTAACCTTGGCAATAGCAAGTCTTGTGATCTTTCAGTGAGCTTTTCTTCCACAAGCTGCAGTCACTTGGGAGGTGTTCCTTCTGTTTCCTTTAAAATGAGTGTGAGATAGCCCACACTCCCCATTTGCGAGGGCAACAGCGGTGCCACAAATACACCACTCACACAGAGAGCAGAAGTCTGTTCGCCATGGAACACGGGATGCTTCTGGTTGCCCATTACATTACGGCTCAGAACGAGCCTACACTGATATAGAACAAAGCTGAGAAGAGGCACTGAGTCACTGAAGTGCTGTGACAAAAGAAAACTACAAATAACTTCAACAGAGCTGACAGTACAAACTCGTGGGACACCAGACACCAGGCAGTGTTTGGGTGAAGGCCACTACGATTAAGGCAGTGTGCTGACGCTCCCTCGAGAGTTCCTTTAGAAGCAAGAGCCACTCTGATGCACAGATATTGATCTATGACATTCAAACCCCAACTATAACAAAAATAGAGCTGCACGTGTCGACATCTGTAAGCAGATCGGCCTCGCTACCGTGAGTGACTCTGTGTCAAGACGTTGAGATTGTTTTCTGTTTTTTTGAGTCAAATCCCCTGAGAGAGTTTGAGATAGAACCTGCACATCAGCACTCTTAACGCACTGGGAGATCTTGACGTGTTCCAGCCTGCTATAGACAAGGAAAGTGGAACGAAAGGTTTGCTTTGTTTTCGACGCCTCCATTGGTTGAGTCGGAGTGTGCTGTAGTAAACAGCGAGAGTGGGTGGACTGGGAAGTCTCTTAATGTCAATCAATGCTGAAAGAAAACTGCAAATTCCCATTTTGCAACATCAATACTTAGCTGAAGGCGACTGGGTTTGCAAAATGAACTTGAATGGGCTGACGCTAAGCTGGGGAATTAAAGATGATCATGTCCTGAAAAACCATTGTCTGGTGTCATGGTTATCACTAAGTATTAGGCAATAAAGAAATGAGATGATTTCAGTGGGGAATAAAGACTTTTGTGGTCAGGGTCTCTAGACTGCAGAAAACAAATTTAGGACCAAATTCACTCGTGCCTGTGGAGTGCTATATTAAACATAAAAATTGATTGCATTTACATTTATTCATTTAGCTCACAAATGAGGTAAAATATATGTGTTCATTGAAATTCATTGAAAGTCTTTGGGATGTGCTGGAGTAGACTTAACAGAGTGCTTGACTTGCATTTTCAATACAAGATCTTGACCAAAAATGTATGCACCTCTTGATGGAAAAAAATGTCCCTACATGGTCAAGAAATGAAAAGCTACACAATGCATCAGTTAGGTTTAAAAGAACTGTTGCCAAACATATACAGTAACATGCTAGAAAAATAATCACTGCAATAATGATCCAATCATAGGCTCTTAAGCATTTGCCTATTTAAATCCAAATAAATATCCATTTATAATCCATAATAATCCATTTTCTTCTTTTCAGCTGGGCAGTGTATAAAAACATGAAATGCTGTACAACTTGAAGTTGAACAATGTGTATATATAAAATTAGATATGATTTTTAATCATAATACACATACACACTTTTTTATTTTTATATAAACACATTCTCAAAAAAAAAATAATAATCTCAAAACATTCATCTTTCTAAAATGGTTTCTAAGTGTGGTATAGCTTTTATATAATTTCATTTCCACAGCATTTTATAGTCACCTTGATTTAGCTGCTTCTATAGAGCATAAAATCAAAAAATTGCGCAAAACTTAAGTTTACGGTTCAGAGTTTTTCCATTTCAGTGCATAGGGCACTATTGGCAGCTGAAAACTAATTTTGAGGGCCTTTTTGCATAATTCCTTTACTGCACTGGATGCTTAAAACACATAGATTGAGCGTGCAAATAAAAGTGCCAGTGCCAAACAATCGCATCTTCTACAAGCACAAGTGCAAAGAGTGATTCTGTTAGCAAAAGAACACATCAAACCATCAGACGGCTTCATCATCAGGTATAGCGCCGCAGCCAGGCAACTGGTCCTTCTGATATGGCATTTCTGTCACTAACGAGTGAACGAGACATGGACCTGTTCCGCTCTAAACATGTTGTGCCCAGCAAGACGGCATGTTCACAAGAGAGAAAGGCTTTGTTTTGGTTGCCGGGTTATGAGATTGAGGTTGTTGAAAAGCTCTGATCCGCAAAACACGTGTGCGTGCATGCGTGTACAAAGCCAGGCCCCGATGTCTCAGGGAGCTCACAGGCAGAACCCTGCAGAGGAGAGACCTAATCAGATTTCCTGATCCGTTTGTCCCTCCGGTTTCTTCTTTGCAATCAGCGGATCGGTACCGCGGCAGGATTTTAATTACTAGGGCTCTAACAGTGCGGCACAAACCTGCTCTGACACACTGATTGCGGCAATGTCATCACCAACCAAATTAACTTTACTCTTCAACAACAGGCCTCCAAATAAGCTTAAAGCTTTTAAACACACCAGCTCAAGACCAACATAGTCTGAACTTAAGTTGGCTTAAAAACTTTAACATTCATTTTCTCATTTAACGCTCCATAACACACTGTAGGACATGAATACACAATTTAAGCCATTGTTTCCCTGCTCATAATGTAGTTAACCTTTATGTAATTGTGTTGAACTCTCATTCAGTTTGCATGAACTTCGAATCTTTTAGCTTTTAGCGATGTTGGAAATGTAAAAATGTCCCCGTTCTGCTTGAGGAAGGTGTGTTTTATATGCAGGGCTTGCACTGGCTGCAGGGAGGATGGAAGTGATATTAGCAGGCCGAAAGTTTCTCTGTCACCTCTTTTACCCTGCAGTCCCGCAGAGAGGAGAGCTGGGATCACACTGCTCTAACTGTTAAAAACCCATCGCAATGGGAAAGAAAGAGAGAGAGAGGGAGATATTACCCACGGGAGTCTGGTGGGGAAATGTTGCGAGCGTGTCCATCATATTTCTCGTCTCTGCAGTCTTTCCACAGAACTACTGTGCATACAAAAACGGGGGCCTAAAATTGGAGATCCAAACTGTGATTTTGCATGTATTGACTACCAGCAAAAGTTTTGACACTTGACTGAATTTTTGTTTTGCTTGATTGTAGAACCTTTTTCTATTCTATTCCATTCTATTTCCAATTTTTATTCCCTATCTTTCCATATCTATTATTTGTTTAAAAAAAGAACATAAACGTGGACTTGACTTGACTTACCAACAGCAGAATAGGCAAACAATACCAAACATGAGGGCTTAAATATATGGACAAGGGGAAACACAAGACAATAACAAGTTAGAACTAAAGAACGTGAATCAATAAAAAGACAGAACTGATAACAAGACAATAAACCAATGAGAACATGACTCATGAAAAGAAACAGAACCAATGAAAACAAGACAAGAATTTATAAATAATATATGTTATTACTTTTTTACGCAATTACGTCCAGAGACATGGCACGCGTTTTAAAGTCAATTTTTAAAAGATTTATCCTTTTATTTATTATTGACACACAAACAGTATGTCATTGATCCATTTATACATTGTGGCCACATATGGTATGAAACAAAAAATAAAAAGAGTTTTCATTTCAATATTGTGGGATTAGTATTTTAAGCTCAAATACTCCCCTGCAGAGCGGAGGTTATTTTGGCCGTGTCTATGTGTGGAGTCAAGTAAAGGGGACGGGTGTCTGCAGGACGGCCCCGCTCTCCTCCTGTGTGACAGACAGGACTCCCCTCTCACTCTCTCTCCAGGGTGTCTACGAGTCTGACCTTTCATCCGTCTATCTTTCCCCTCTTCCTCTCTACTTTTATCACCCATGCTTCCTCCTCTCACCCACTCTTCTTCAGCTCTCTCGCTTCCATTTCCATTTCTCTCTCGCCTCACGTCACCCATGATTTCGCCATCTCTTCACTCATTCCCATCAGCCCCTTAAAACCCACCTCATGCATCAATTTCCACAGTATTCCTCTGCCTGTCTCTCCATACTCATCTCTCTCATCCTCTCCCACTGGGTGTTCCTGGTTTAATCTGAGGTTAGATGTGACCTCTGGGCCACATGCTGTTTCTTCTCCATTTTCTACTCTATCCCTCTTTCGGGTCTCTCTCTTATATCAGAGACTGAGGCTTTATTCTCTCAGTGTATTCAGTCTGAAACGAGGCCTCATGGCCTGTTGGCTGCTCTGAGTAGCACTGGATATTTTTTTCCCCCCTTCACCCTTATTTTGAGAGGCAGACATCTCACTGTGGCTCTTCAGTCACGGGCGGCGAGGGCTCTGGGCTGATGCTTGACCAGCACAAGCTCTCAGACTTCTCCACATCCATCAAAGAGAAAAACACAGCACACACACACATTGTTTTTTCAGTAATCCTTTGTTTACGTTGCAATGACCAAAATGCACTATTTCTTTTTAGTTGATATCATCAAGGCCACTTACAGAAATATTACGTGCAAAGATTGTCATCATTTAATCACCCTCATCTCGTGCTAAGCTGTCGTTCAAACAGACTTTCTCTTGTGGAACACAAAAAAGTACTATAAAGAATGTTTTTTGTCCATAAAATGAAATTCAATGGGGTCCAAAACATTGGACCCCACTGAATTCCATTATATGGACCAAAAAACAGTGACATTGCTTTTGTGTTACACTGTAGAAAGTAAGTCATACAGCTTTGGAAGATAAGGGTGAGTAAATGACAGAATTATCAGTTTTGGGTGAACTTTCCCTTCAAGTTTCGATCAACAGGTGTATTTTACTAGTTTTTTTTTTTTTTTTTTGGAAAGGGAATAGCTTTATAAGATATTTTAAACACACTTTTCACAATTCAATCAATTCCTAATGGATAAAATCAAGCGTCGCTCCGACATTTAGCGGAAAAGCGTCACATTGTAGAATTGAAATGATTTGTGAATGTCATTTCATGTTGACTTTAATCCGTATGGTTAAATGGAAAAACGTGGCAGTCCCTAACAAGGAAAACTCAGTTTTTTATTCTGCATACATCTTTTAAAAACCCTCCACTATTACCGCTTTCACCGTGTATTATTTTCAGCCGTCAATACCGCCATTCATTATTTAATACAGCTCTTTCTCTCACTCCAGCTCCTCATTATAGTCACTGCAGGGTGGAGAAACAGACGGGGCGTCGCTGGAATTTTTAAATGAAGTAATTTATCTGAAACAAATACCTGCAGAAAGGAGACAAACCTATTTTCCATCAGCCCCATTTTTCCAGCTGGGAAATAAATTATTTCTGTACTCTTTCCATTTTATCTTATTCACACACATACGCCCAGTGGCCACAAACACACACACTCTGGGAAACATAGTTGTCCATGTGTGGTATGGGTCAAGGCTATTCAAACTGACAGCGACCCGTGGCAATGTGATGTGGGTGTGTCAAGTGACTCGACAAAGCTTAGAAATGTTTAACCTTATGCAAATGAGCTGCCATATGATGCAGTAACTTCCAAAGGTGGCTCATGTGATCCATCACCTTAAGATATTTTATTAGAAATGTCTCTGCACACCTTCCCATCACTGTCAGTCTGAACGGAGCTTAATAAAGGCTGCATATGGTGAATTAGCCAACATTATGTTTATGTTGCACCAATGGTTTTTATGTTCCACATATAATGAACTTTTAAGATGCAGCACATTAAAACTGAAAGAGAGAATGGAGAGAGGAGAAGGATTAATAAAAAATATTATTATTATTATTATGTAATCTTTTTTAACATTACAAATGTCTTCCCCGTCACTGATCAATTTAATGTGTTCTTGCTAACTAAAATGATACATTTTTGAAAAAATAAAATAATATATATCTTACTGACCTATTGAACATTACTGCACTTTTGAATGTTATGTGTGAGCACACTTTGTCAAAACAGATGACTTGCATGAGCAAAAGCTCACAAAATGCGATCTGAAATGCACCCAAACGATAGAGTGACAAACAATGCTATCCTGTAACAATAATTCCCTTTCTCCCAGTCTGTAGTGTCTGGCAGGCTGAGGCTGTGGTAGACCAGATGCTGATAGAGTTACATAGAGACATTTCTTTCTCAGGGATCTATGGTCTTTAGCGGTAAAAAGAGGCCATTGTTTGAGCTGCTAGGGGTTTGGGGCTGTTCGGATTGCTACTACTCAGCAGGTAAACAGCATTCAAACCTCTCAGTAAGAGCACATTAAATCATAATTACTTTCTTAATAGTTGTCCTTGATCTGAAATGATCCATCCGTTAATTTTTTATTTTTTTAATTTACATTTTTTTTTCTACAAAATGTAATAACTTTCACTGCCTGATATATAGACTTGATTATAATCAGCATTTCTGTCCTTCCAAAAGTAATAAGTACTTCATTTACAGACATAATTCAGAAAACAAAGCTTGAGGGTATATCTTTTACTTGTTACAAGTTGTGCTTTCTATTTATGGAAGTTACAACTGCCATTTGAAGTGAAATAATATACTCGCATGGGTATTCTGAACTGTTTTGAAAAGCTCAGGAATGATTCAAGGATGCATTCAGACACAGTGGGCTGATTAACTGAAATAGCAATGCTGATAGACTCCTGCAGAGTATGTCAGTCTCCCTGTCGTACCACATACACACACCTGACACTTCCCCCTTTCTGAGCTTCATGCGGCACTTCAGCAAATGATAGACGCTCTGACAGCTAAAACAACAGGTCTGATTCCACTCTCGCACGCACACCCCACAATTAGCTTTACAATGGCAGACCTGAAACAGACAATGTCACTCCGTTCACAGCAGCTAACAAGCCAATGGGACAGAAGAGCAGAGAGACGCAACAGGTAAAGAGTGTGTGTGTCTTCATGTGAAAATCTGATAAAGGCAAGGACCAATAATAGCATCGCTTCAGTATGGCACGATCAAAAAATTAATCTTCAGACTTGTCTAATACATGAGGATCTAGACTACAAGCTAAAAGTTTGCATGTTCACAAAGGTTTCACCCAAAAGTTGGACAGGAAATGACATTACATTGAAGTGAATCAATGTTCATGAATGGATCTTTTAAGAGATCAAATCATTCCCGTTTACTTTTTCTTGTGGTCATGAGTAATAATAGATCTATAAATAGCAATAATAATCCAGAATAAGACTTGTGTCTCTGAACAACAACTGTTTTTGAGCGAATCGGTTCAGTGAATTATTTAATTCAATTTAACAAAAAAACATGCAGGTCATTATTTACTGATACAATAATGTGATCTACAAAAAGATTTCCTGAACAAATCATTGAGTTAAATGGAATAAATCTTTTTTTGGTTAAAGGTAGGGTAGGTAGGATTTTTATAAAAAACTTTTTTTCAAATTTGTTTAAACTGTCTTTATATACCAATACATAATTAAAATGTAAGTGCTCTGAAAAAGAGAGTTTAAAAATCGAGTGACTGTAGACCTTTTAATCTGCAATAAACACAGCTCATTATTTCCAGCCGGGACGAAACAATTGATTGGTTTGGGCGACTGTCACTCACTCTCGCAACCATGGCTACCACCACTGTTGCTAGATCTGCCCATATGCGCGCGCACCCGTTTGATTTGAGGGGAGTGCAAGAGAGGCGCGGAACCTACGAAGAGTAAAATTATGGCAGAGAGAAAGAGCATTCAAAATTCAAAGCACCTGCATATGCAGTCAGCGAAGGCAAACAAGGCAAAAACTACTTCCTCGGACCCTGGTTGCCCGCACTCTTGAACGACCTCCTCTGCTTCGCCCTCGACCCCGGACCTGTCCTTGAACCGACGATGCGGTACTTGTCACCGGAGTGTAACGTTAGTCCTCATCAGAGTCAACAATGTTTTCATCATGTAAACTCTTACATGCAAAACACCGTATATGTTATGACTTTTACACGAAATTCACCTTCATCACAGTTTAACTGATGGTAATGGAAAAACGTGTATCAATGCAACCTGTTTTTAGCTTTGCCTTATGAATATAGCTCGTTACCTATAGCCTAAATATAGCTCGTTACCGAATCAAACAAAATATATTTTAAACTTTACCAGTATCGATATGCTAGCTTGATAGTGAGTACTAAAAGCCATCTTATTTGTTTATATTTCTAGTGATAAAGTTAGGTATTTTATTACATGTGATTCTGACATGATGTCACTGCATCCACTGCGCTCCTTCCTCTGCACTAGTCTCAGGTAAATAAATGCGTCTTCCTGAGCCTGAGCATTTGGCGTCGCGCGTTCATGTGTTTTGGGGGCGTGGCTTTGGAAGGAGCCCAGAAGGGAGGGGTGGAGTGAATGGAAATAATTAGATGTGTTTACAACAGTCGTGAGAGGTCTACAGACACTCGATTTTTATACTCTCTTTTTCAGAGTACTTATATTTTAACTATGTATTGGTATATAAAGACAGTTTAAACAAATTTGGAATGTTTTTTTTTTAGAAAAATCCTACCTACCCTACCTTTAACTGAATCAAAAGATGTGTTTTTAAATTGCATTGGATATAAAATATCCACTTATCAGTAAGGATGAAACAGATTTTGAAATAGAAAATGTCAGACGAAGTCAGGAGTGTGACAGCACTCTTTATCCTTTCAGGGAGCAGAGAGAAGGGTGAAAGGGAGGATGAAAGAGGGATGAGTGAAAACAGTCCTTAAAGGTGTGAATAATGCATGAAGAGCCGAGGCCAGACGAGAAACAGTCACCAGACCAGAACCCGATCGCTGATCCAGTTACCACTGAGCCGTCCCTAAAGCCCTGAAGTCTGCCTCTCTCTCATTTCTGTCTTGCTAAAACACACACACACACACACACACACACACACACACACACACACACACACACTACACAGAGAAAGTGAGGTGAATTGATTCTGGATCAGTGTGTAATTGGTGTAATAAAATGAGAATTATTTAAAATGACTGTAGGTTGATTGATCTGCACCATCCAATCATATTTTCTGTGGTACTCAGATAAAAATCTCTCTTAGAAGCAATTCACTCAGTTGTTCTTGCATTTAAAAACAGCAAGACAGTGCAACAGATTAAAACTGAATGCTGATGTCTTATTGCATATTTTTTAAACATGAACGTCTTTTAACTTCAGATGGTGTCTAAAAAAGTGACACACCACACTGGTCAAAGATGTTCTTCTAGACTGTTTACAAAGAAAAAAAAACTTCAGATGGCTACAAGAACACATCCTGTGTGAATCGATCTTTATTTGGTGAGCAATATAACATTCCAACAGGTATGCAATAAATCAAAATACCATAATTAATATTTCACACATGTTGTTTGTGAGAAAGATCTCAGGTATAATACAGTAGTTGACAGAAAGACAACTTGTTTCTTTAAACAATATTCAACTCACATCAACGATCCATCGCCTTAAAAACTGTAAATTAAAAGCTAACACGTAATAAAATTAAAAGCTTCAATTACAAATTTATCACATTAACTAACATTATGAGATTAACACTCATTAGTTAAGGCATATTATCTTGCCACAAAAATTCAGATGTCTTAGTATTTATTTTAAAAGTAAATGAACAAGTGATCCGTATGATATTGAATAGCCTAATTTTTCAAAATGAACCAGATCTTACAAAAGGCTGCAAAATAAGCGGCAGGGGTGGAGTTTGCTCTTTCAATATATTGATGCAAATGTGAAGGTCTGCTTTGCAAGACTTTTTTATATCAGTAAATCAGTAACACTTTACAATAAGGTTCATTAGTTAACTACATTAGTTAACATTAACTAATAATGAACTGCACTTATACAGCATTTGTTCATCTTTGTTAATGTTAATTTCAACATTTACTAATACTTTATTAAAATCTTGTTAACATTAGGTAATGCACTGTGAACTAACATGAACAAACAATGAACAGCTTTATTTTCATTAACTAACATTAACAAAGATTTACAAAAACAGTAGTAAATGTATTGCTCATTGTTAGTTCATGTTAGTTAATACATTTACTAATGTTTAATAAAGGAACCTTATTGTAAAGTGTTACCAGTAAATCTAATAAAATGTAGTGAGGTTTATTCTAAAGCAGAAAAAAAGTTACCAATGGGTAAAAAAAAAAGGAGATATAAAATATCTGTAAACATGTTTCCATCCATCAATCCATATGAGCTTCCAGGTAAAGTACAACATTTGCTACAAAGTGAACATGAAAGCATTCATTGCATATTTATTTACCTAAAGCTCATTTTGACCATATATTTTCCAAAGCCTTAGATGGCTGCTTAGACAGTCATGTTATCACTTTGTCTATGGCAGCCACTGAAGCTCTGCTATAGCTTAGGCTATACTGTACGTTGCCGTTATTAACTGCATCAACTCCCGGACATCCAAATCCACTGAGAGGTGTGAGGCCATCCCTCTTTCTCTCTGTCTGTAGGTGTGAAGGTTGTATTACGCCTTGTTAGCTCTGAAACACGGATTCTCAGTTGCCTGAGAGAAGTGTTGGCACTTAACAGCAGTGCTCTGTCACTAGCTATCTGCACTCTCCATGAGCCTGGGGAGATCTCTCTCTCTCTCTCAATCACACACAGAATGTAAACCACAACACCACTAAACACTAGCATGTATATGAAACTAACAGAAGCTATAGAGAATATGCTTTCTGATTTCTGTTCATGTTTGTGACTCAGAGGTTAATGCAGCAAGGATGATAAAACAACAGTTTTTCCAAGTTGTGACAGTGACAGTAGGTGGGTAAGTGAGTTTATCTGTGAGCATATGTGCGTTCCCTCATCATTTTCTGCATGGTGACATATCAAAGAGCAAAGAGCGAGACCTGGCAGGCGTTGTCTTTGTACAGCAAGTCTGAGTGACAAGGCAAACTATTCCGCAATAAATACGGAGAGAGAAAGGTGCGTGTGTGTGTGTTTATATAATCTGAAAGACAGCTCTTATAAGCGTAAAGCTTTAATTCGGGAGAGATGGGTATGGGTTGTTCCCCACAGAGACAGAAGTCTAAAGAGGATCAGAGATTGTGCCTGTCAACAGCCATATGAAATCCTTTCATGCGGTTTCAATTAGAAAAGGGAACAGGAACTGTCGGGAGTCCATTTCCTGTCCTCCTCCTCTTGTTTCTTTTCTTTTTCTCAGTCAATCTATCCAGAAAGTTGTTTTGCTTAATATCTTTATAACAGTATATTACTCAGCCACGGCTCATCTGTAAGGGCAGGTAATAAAATAATCATCCAAATCACAGACCTCTACATAAACTGAATCAATAACAAATTGTAAATGTGTTCAGCATTCTGCAACAAATATTATTCTGATTTTAAGTCAGAAAGTGAGCAGGATATATTCAAATTTAACATATGGCTTCAGCAGGCATGTTGAATGATACCAAGCGGGGCAGTGGGTGCCTGAGCCCTGTCCAGCTCTACAGCGCCCCACAGTTTTACAATGTAAATCTGTGGTGAAAAATCGAACTTCAGCGTGCTCTAATTGAGAGCAATTGGGTCAGATTTAAGGCTGCTCTGCTTATTTTCACGTTACCTTACAGTACGTAAACCTCGCTCCAGAGCAAGATGACTTCAATCTGCTTCAGCTATGTGTATATTAGTCTGTAATAATCAGTAACTAGTTGGCATGTCTGTTATTCCTATGTGGAGTGTATAAAATCAATGAACGTATAAATCCTTTCGTTTAAATGTCCTCATGTGAATAGTCTTTTATAGTTCTGTTGTGCTTGTTTTGTTTGAGAACAGACATGACTTTCTTTTCCTCACTGGAACTCCTGCACAACTTATAATATTTGAAAACAACATTGGGAGGCAATAAATACTACAATACTACAATTCTATGCATATGCCGTGTGAACTTGAAGCCTGTCAATCAACATTAGCACGCCACTCTCAGGCTGAATAACGCAACCTCTGCCAAAAGTGTTGTGTGTGTGTGTTCAGCGATTAGAGTATAAAGCTTACAAAATGTTACAAAAGCGCTAAGACCCAGAATCTGCCCTACCTAAATTTACATTTATGGTCAGGATATACTTAAAATCTTAAAAAATTAATGCACAAATAAAACAACCATTCAAATAACAATATAAACAATAACTTAAAAAAACACTTTACTAACTAAATAAATACATTACTGGAATCACATCAACCAAAATTGTGTGTGTTTTTAATGTAAAATACTTGCATAAAAAAAAAACATTCACACCATACAGTGGGAGAGAGAGAGAGAGAGAGAGAGAGAGAGAGAGAGAGTTCTGCACTTCCCTGCAGGCTTTCATCTTTCTCAGGTTAGATTACTGTAAAGCACTCATGTCTGCCAGCATTCCTGGAAGCTTTTTATCCGTGCACTTGTTTGTTTAAAAAAAAAAAAGTGACGGAAAAAAGTGAGGTGAAAAAAAAAACAGATATAAAGGGAGCTGGGAATAAGAGGAGCTAACGGTCCTTCCCTCAACTGTCTAAACATATTTCAAAGCTCTGTTAGTAAAATTACTTAACTATAAATCTGCTGGCACACTCCTACCTTTCACACTCACTCAGGGTAATTTACATCAGCGTATGAAAGCTAATAAAACATAAGATTGGCCACATCAAGAGCCATAATGACAGGATTTAGTGTATACCCTGCTGAAAAGACCAACTTAGTCCAGCAAGAATTTTCAAATAAAAACTAAATATGCCAGAAATCTGTTCTTGAAAGATTTTGGTTGCAAAATGTAAAGTTTAGTGTTTTAAGTACTGATTTAGAGTAAACTTTGGATTTCAATTTAGTGATTTCAATTTAGTCTAATATAAGCTGGTCATTCTCAAAAATATAAGGAGTAGCCTATGCGTTCTCTGAAGTTTCTGAAGCGTTAAAGTTAAATGAGGATTTTATCTGTCAGATAACAAATTTCTACACAGACTATATGCGTTTCAGAAAACTGACTCAATCGAAAACGTGAACAGACCAATACAGCATGTTTTAGCAGATGCTGACAATTTACAAACAACATCACAAATTTAATTAGAGCTGCCCTAGAGCTGTTTGTAACTATTAGTGCTGGCAGTTGGACAACTGGATGACCGAGTGTGATTGAAGGTACTGTGTGTTTAATAAAGGGCCGTATTAACATCCCACCTTGGAATGTCCGGAGGCAACATCAATAATCATAGGGCTCATCCCACATTCGCTTGCATGTCTCTTATGTTTATGTATACAGGTATGCTTGTGCATGCTTGTGTGTGTGTGAGAAAGAGTCTAGAGTCTGCATTGGTTCTAAACAGCTGGTAGGGCCTAAAGCTGTAATGGTGTGCACGCACATAGTTGTTTTAGCATGACAAGCCCAGACAGTGTTAACCCTGCAGGGCTTGGGCAGGCCGGGGCGCCCCTGTACCCACAGACAGAAGCTGTGGAGAGAGCGCAGAACTTTGCCAAAGCTTGCAAAAGCTTGTGTGTCTTCTAGGACCTCTGAGCACACACACACCCACACAAACACACATGCTCTCCAGTGACTTCATTACATGAGTTTGCAACACGGGAAGATTTCTGAAAAATTTAGCTCACTTAAGACAATTTTGTACTCAAACTATAGTCAAGTTAATGCACACATACACACAAACAGAAACACCAGGTTTCTAGACTTGAAATTAACTTTAAATACATCATCTCATTTATGTTATGGGGTTTACATGGAGAGTTAATACTAAACTGTTACCCATAATGCAATGCTGGTTTGAACAATGCTGAGTCCAGGCCTCGTAGACAAATTATGGACCTTCATTCAACTTCTCTAAACACAACCCTCAATTTCTTATCCCTCTGCCATGATGTAGTGGAGAGAAAAACAAATGGTTAAAAAAAAAAATCAATTCAAGCACAGCGCTTTTAAACAAACTAAAAGCATTAGCACTTTCTGAAAGTGATTAAAAACTACTATTAAATTATTTCCTGTTCTTTTTCTATAAACTTGGTGGAATAGAGCTGAAATTATAGTTTAATAAATTAATAGGCCTACATTAACATGTGGCATCATCATTAACAGAGCAAGCAGAGTATTGGTTATGATTTTACAAAAAGGCTAATTGGAAAGATAACAATTTACGTAAGAGCAGCAACAATGGAAAAAATATCTGCATCAGGGCACTGGGGGAAAAAACAGTGATGAACAAAACATTTTTACTGAAACAAGCATAAGCTGTGCCAACAGGCACACAGCATATGTGCATTTAGCCTTGGCCTAATGCAGATGGCAGTACAAACTGCTGAGCCAATGATAGCAATTGATGATACCTTTGAACAAACACCTCTAAAAAGAATACAAATACCTAATACAATACAAACAAGGAAAAACCAAATTGAGATTTACAGGCAGTTCCACAAAAAGTGAAGCTTTAAATCGCACAAGTTCAGTGCTAACTTACATTAAAGCTATTAGACAAGGAGCTCAGAGAGAAGCAGCCAGCAGATATTCAGCTGAGAGCTGAAGGCTCTAAATGATTGTTATAGGTAGACAGATGGCCGGCTTTCACTCATGTCTCCTCTTGTCTATGTCAGCATGACCTCGGTCTCTCCTCAACTGCTCTACACACAGGTCACCTGCACTCAAAACACCTGGACCAGACCTATGCCACGTCATCTGTGTTCAGACTGTTAATGCACCTTGACAACAATCTCTTTTTAATGGCTTTTTATGTGGTTTTACTGACCCCATAGAATCAAAGTAAGTTTGAATCCAGCTTTGAGGTCATCTATATGCTAAACATCGACAATTTCACTTGTAACACATTTAAATTTTTCTGTCTTTCTCTTCAGGGAAAGGGGACTGTGAATATTGATTACTCATGGGACGAACCCTTCAATGTCTCACCCAAACTTCCTATTTCAATAGAAAATACATGTTCCTTTACTAACACATGAACAACCCAAACGGGGGGAATCAACTCACACACACACACACACACACACACACACACACACAAACAGAGTGCACTGTCGGACTCATATGAGAAGATCTATGTTAGGCAGCATTATACAGGTAAAACTTTAAACTGGAATTCAATCTCTCCCCATTACTGTATATTAACCAATATAAGAGAATCC
This sequence comes from Abramis brama, assembly GCF_963993115.1. Lineage (NCBI taxonomy): Eukaryota > Metazoa > Chordata > Actinopteri > Cypriniformes > Leuciscidae > Abramis > Abramis brama. Next base: position 45,398,776 of record NC_139966.1, on the reverse strand, counting down.
AAAACTGATTTCAGACCAGCCAACAGGCCCCAACCTGCTATTTTCATGAGTGTCATAGGCACAAGGCCTGCTCCATGACAAACCCCTGAAACTCTTTAGCATTTTAATGAGCCGCTTTATCCCGTGTCAGTCGACTGTGTAACTGCGGGTAAGGAGAGGAATGGCAGGGTAAATTATTAAGCAGAGTTGCCCTGTGCCTCCCAGCTGATACGTTCTGAACCAGAAGACACCAGGGGTGGAGGGGACGCACAGCCCTGAAGTACGACACAATTTATGACCTCTGATGGAAAACACCTTCTGAAACCATTATGGATGAGCTTTATGATATATGCAGATAGATGGCGCAGCCCATTACATTTTTATTGTTTGTTATCAATAGTAGCATCTATTAAAGATAATAAATAAAAAAATACATATGGACAAAATTGTATTATTATTATTATTATTATAATATGGTATATTTTAATAAATGTATATATTACAATAGATAAGAAAATTATTTTTAGTAGTGTTATAAAATAGCGTAACAAAACAACAGATTTCAAAACTATGAAATATTTATGACATTCAGATAACAACTTGAAAAATGAATAAGAATATTTATTATTAAATTGTTTTTCTGAATATTCTGAGTTTTATCTGAATATTCTTCCCATATCAATTTATAATAATAGTAGTAGTAGTAGTAGTAGTAGTAGTAGTAGTAATACAAAACCATGAGAAACACCCACTACCAATACATTAATCTCAATAACAAAGGCTGTTCATGTAAATATTAATTAATCACAGTCACAGTCTGAACAGTGTGATCTAATGTTTGAGTCACGCTGAAAGTGAGCAGTGAAATCAAAGGTGAAAGACGAGATGAGGGTAGAGATTTTTTGCATCCACTTTATGGTTTTACCAAGACGATCTTGATGCCACAGTACATTTCTCAAAGCAATATCTTGAAAAGCTAGAAATAACAGACAGAAAAAGTCCCATTCTCAAATGAGGGCCGGAAAGAGGCCTTTCCATTGCACATTCAGAGGTACCACTCATCAGGGGCGTTTGAGAGGCTTGTTTAGTGTTCGGCAAATAATGGAGAATCAGAATTCCAAAGATTCCATCTAGTCTTGGAGCCTTTGATTGCTGATGAAAGAATGCATGGATAATCTCATTCAAAAGGCGCTAATAACCTTGACTGACCTCAACAGCCACGCTTCAGAACGGGACTGAAATGAGACTTTTTTTGTGTGTGAAAAAAACGAGTCCTTCACAAAGAGATGCTTGGCTGTGGCCTTTCCTTTGTGGTGCGAGAGCACTATGAATGCACAGGGGGCCTTGACAGGCAAAAGTCAGTGTTCACGGTAGGCGTCTGGTGATGAAGACTGGCTGAGAGACGACTGCAAACCCCGAGGCAGAGAAAATGCGAGTGTGACTGGTTCTCCATGGCATTCACCGCAGAGCCCAAGGGCAGAGGCCCAACTTCCCAATGAATGGGTCAGTGACTACTGAACTTGAGATGCAGAATGCATGAAGGAATGAATGAATACAGACAAATTTACACCTCTATAAATCTGCATCTTGCATGTCTGAGCACAGATGATGAGTCAAAGACTGAGTCGGCCCTAAACTAGAGCAGTCTAGAACCAAAAGAACAACCAGGGAGCAATTTCAAGTCAAACACTTTCCAGTCGGATAGCATCATCATGAATTTAATTAGTGTAGGCACTGGCCCAGATAAGGGATGAGAAAGTTTGTGTTTAAAAAACAAAAGGCTTGGGTAGTGGGAGAGCTCAGCACTGATTTACACACTTAATAAAATCCAAATACAATTGTTCGGCTGTAGATAATAGGCAGATGAATGAAAAAATAGGATAAAAGCCCAAGCCACTGATTTAGGGTCTTATTAATTCATGAGATAACTGCAAACTTTCCCGCCAGAGAGACAGACAGATGAACAGACAGAGGCAGGATAAAGCAGGGGGATAGCCAGATAGACAAAGAACAAGTACATTTGGAAAGAGGAGAGAAAGAAAAATGAGAGAAAGAGAGAATCAAAGAGACTCAGAGATCAAGGTGCAAATTACTGGGGGTTTTGGGCAAGATATAACCACATATTTGTGATTGGGTAGGAACAAATAAAAAAAATTATGAGTTTAACCACTATTTTGAATATTGGAGGGGATTTGTCCCCCACAAAGTCTGTGATGGTTACCCCACCCAAACTGTTTAATTACAGTTTGAACCCCTACAAGTAGTCAACTTGTAAGGATAGAGGTCTTAAAAGCAAGTTTGTCATTCTTCACATTAAGTTTTAACAACATTTTCAAACAGTTTAATTATCCACAGTACATCAACAAATTAGTCAGAGTGCTTATTTTTACTTTGTCGAATGGCCTGAGGTGGTAACCATGGCAACAGTAGCTGGGATCAGTATCGGACAGAACATTGAGCCGTCATTATTTCTCATTTTATTAAAGGTTTACATATCAAAAACTTTAAAAAAAGACTTCAAGATGGTTAGCCATTAACTAACTGAGCTGGGGGTGGCAGAAGACCTCAACAGATCACAAACCAAAATTTGCCTAAATTAAAAGGTATCCTTTAAAAGAGTTGATGAAAGAGCACACATGAATCAGAGTGAGAAAGAGAGAAGGAAGTGAGCATGGTGAGTGCAGTCTCAAGGCTGCAGTGGTATTTGTTACATAATTCCTGCTAGCAGTGTAACATCATGGCTGAGTGCTTGTGCTGGGTGAGTTTATGCAGAGCTGGGCCTGTCGGAGCGGTTCGGCACACATGGCACATATGCGGTTAAAGCTCTTAACGCAGTTCCCACGTGACCCCGGCAGGCCATGTCCCAGCCAGCTGCAGTATGAGACGGATGGCCAGCTCCCGCTGGGATGTACAGCCACTGGGGTGCAGGGGTCTCTAGAGGGTACTATCCACACAGGACATCATGTTTAATTTACTCAAAGATGTGCTAATTATCATAAATGCATGGGGGAATTAGGAACACATACTGGAGAATAATTATAGTATGGTTCAGGTGCATAGAAATGAGGGTGCTAACATAGCAAGCTGCATCTAAAATGTCTATTTTTGGTATTGTTTATTTTTATCTACAGATTCAATAAAAAAGAGGACAAAAAATTATGGAGAAAAAAAGGAAATTTAGTAAGAATTTAGTTTAGGAAATAAAGCAAGCCAAACTCAAACTGCCCACATGAGCACCAAAGTCCAATGTTAAACTGCTAAAAGCTCCATTTGATCTAATCCTAATTTCAAAATGATAATGAGGGTATGGTGCAGTCTGTGTGTACATGTATGTATTTTTGTGTGTTCAGCAGGAGGGAGGACAGAAACACAGCAGGAATAAGGAGGACATCTAAAGTACGTGAGTGATCTGTCACAGTGTGTGTTGTGCGTCTGCTTTTCTGTTAGATCCAGCAGAGATCTGTGGGCTTACAAACGTCCCCCACATCAAACGTACATGGGGGCGACATGCATGTGCTTTTAATCAAGACATATCTGTTTAACTCTGTTTATCATCCCTATAACAGAAGGACTGTATGTCTGTACATGTGCCTATCCCTCTGTCTGTCTAGTCAGATGAGAGAGTGTTTGTGTGTAATTAATTGGATATGTTTGTAATTAGGAGAGAGTGAGCAACACATTTGGCTTTGTTTGGCTGCCTCAGCACAGCAAAAAGGAGTGCAGAAATAAATTGATTACACAGAATTGTAATTACACTGAAATTATCTCTTTCACTCAGGGGGTTAATTACTGTCCACACAGTAAACATGCACTGTTATTACTCATGGGCCTACATGCAGGGTCTCCCTATTAATTCTGATGACAACACTGCAAAAATGTGCAATAAATATAGCAGGAATAAAGAGTGTGGACCGGTGGTGACCGATCAACATCACGATGGTGGTTCATCTCACCCCTATTGTTACTAAAGGTCAGTGTGCAGCCATTACTCTGAAAAGCCAATGTTGTACTTTGTAGTTCATGCTACAATTACGAAGGTTGCTTTCTTCATTCCTCTGACAAATCATTTATTCTTCCAGTTTCTACATCTTCATTGGCTTAAATTGAGGCAAGGCCACTTATATTCAGTATAATATAGGCAATTATAATTTTTTTAACATTACAACAAAAAACTTTTAAAATGTTGTTCTTTCAAACTTCCAATTCATCAAGACTCAAGTGAAAGTCTTTATCAATTAAAATCAGTCACAGTTATTCATGACAGTTAGGATGCTACCTTAGAAGGTAGCTGCAGACACCAAGGGCATTCACAAAGTTCTGGAACAGGGCTAATGTATGTGCATTTAACCAAAACATTACATGACAAGCCGGGTGTTCTGCATTTTTCCATTCACAAAACCAAATCACAGTTGAGTCGACCAATCAGTGTCAGACTAACGAAGGAGTTCTTCATCGCCCTTCTCTTTTCTCTTCAATCTCCTTTATTTCCTTTGGATAGTGATCTTTTTTCCTAGCAGGCTGTTGAAGGCAGGCAGTAATGAACCGTTTAAAGAGGAGAGAGGGCAGTAGAGAGATGAACGCTCACACTGAGATGTCTTATCTTTTATAACTGTGACTAAAACACTGTTCAATGGGTGGCAACTCACTCATCAGGGCTCTTGGCTTGACTCTGTTAATAAGCTCTTCTCCCAGCCACTTAAAGACTCGTCAAAAGGTCACAACACAGACGCACCAATGCTGACACAGTTACTCATAGGCACATTTATAGGATATAAATGTGAACTGACATTATGATCCACTAAACATGAAAAAACGATGTAAACAGATGTGACTTCCTGCTTGTATTGGGAAGGATCAAGACCAAAGTCTATTTAAGGTAAGTCAAAGCACTTGGTCCAGTTTACTCTACCAAAAAGGTGATTGGCTTTTTTTTGTTTTCTCTAGGCAGGGCTTTTTTTGGTACAGGAGCCAGTGTTATGGTATCTTCTATTCTTTTGTCTACCCCTTATACAGTCTCTGGTGAGACTCAACTCAAGCTAACACACTTGTGCGCCCATCAAAAGAATCTGAGTGCAAACTGACTATCAGAGAGATGGAGAGCACCCTGAGAGTTTGATCATTCACAGCAACAGAGAGAAAGAAGGAAACATCTAGTTTTTAAAGCAGACAGCATACACCTTCAACTCCACCACCGTAAACTCAGAGACAGAGAGTGAAAGATGGACAGAATGAGAGAGAAAGAGAGAGAGTTTGGTGTGTTTGATGTCAAACCACATTCCAGAGGCTGTCTGAATCCCTCAGACGACTCTCCCTTCATCACTGCGGCTCTCGCTCCGCCAGTTACCATGGCAACAAGGGCCTGCATGGTGGACCGGAGTTGGAGGGTGTGGATAGAGAGAGAGAGGCGAGGAAGAGTCTCTAACTGCAGCCAGGTACCCAGAGGCCTATAGAGACCCAACATCTTGGCATAGGGTGACGAGCACTTTTCAACTCCCCCCTTCCATCTACCTCATGCCTTTTCTTCTCTGGAGAAACAAAACAGTCTCTTCTGAATACTAAGAGAGCTCGCGCAAATTTCTCGCAACTGCTTCATGACTGAAACGTCCTTCAACATCAACGCGGAGATGTATGAGGACTCTCACTCCTGTGTGCAAGGGCAAGACGCATGAATAAGTCATTTGTCAGCGTTTCAGTTGGGACGTCATAAGACCGAATTGTAATTATCAAAGTGTCACTCTTGGTTATGAACAAAAGCCATTCCCTGGCACTTAAGATTGGACACTTTAAGGACTGATCGCTTCATTATTGTGTGCGCTTCCAACCCAAAATACACTCATACTGTCCGTCACTGTCTAAAGCCAATCGAAGCATAACGGGCTTATATTAAAGACTGACGACTTGTGCATGAAAATGGAAGTTATGAGAAGGCCCACATGGAATCTGTGCCCACAAAATGCTTACACAGAAATCATCTTACACAAAACTCTTCACATCTTGCAATTTTGTTTTTCATCTACAGTATTACCGAATTGAGTTTTGAATACATTTTTTATTATTTTCTATCACATAGCCTAACACCACCTACAGTGAAATCCCATAGGATCAAAATCTGAGTCATTACATTAAGAATCTTCTGATTGGCTGAAACTGTGACGCTGCATTTTGCAATCAGTATGGACAGACATATAGCTTGTCGTTGGTAACTTGTTGAACTTTATGCATTTGGCAAATGCTTTCATCCCGAATGATTTAATTTTCATCAGCATGTTTGTTCCTTGGGAATCAATCATGACCTTGAGGGTAATTTCTAAACCATCCTTCCGGTGATTATCCACCCATCCATCACATGTGAAGACCAGCCACTCAGCAGTAATGTGTGTTCATTGTTTAGCCTGATATCTTTTGACACACATCAACAGATAATACCACTGGAGTTTTGAATGAAAACACAAACACAATCAGCAATAGCTGATCATTATTATGATTAGTCCTTGAGACTCTGTAGGACAGATCGTTAATGTCGGCGGTGGTAAATGGAGAGAGTCGTGGAGCATCACTACAACCCTCAGCACCTTTCGGATCCAATCAGGACACCCATTTCTCACCTCTTCACTCCATTAGAATATCTTTCAACAACAAGCAATTTAATTACAACTCATGGAAAACTCAACATGATTGTGAGTGTTGGGGGTGTGAGAGTATTTGGGTGATTTGGTAAAACCTAATGAAAAGTGCAGAAAGCTACGCATGCCAGCTTTACAAATGAAATGTTCAATCCATTCATTAGCAAGGACCATTAGGCAAAACCTCACAGCAAAACAAACAAACATTAGAGCCTATTTGGAACAATGACGGATGGACTCTGAAGATACTTTTTTAGTCGTTTCTCCTAGTAGAATGTGACCTCTGACAAAGAGAAAAAGAGAGACTTTCACCTAAGTACCAACTTTGCCTCAGATGTTTCTCCTTAAATTACTTAAAAGAAATAAAAATGGAAACAAATGAGACCAGAGTAAAGAGCTATCAAATGGATGTGGATAGAATTATGAGAAATGTCTGAAAATGAAATTAAAATAAGAATAAAATAAAAAAAACGCTTTGATATCTTGGCAAATCTGAGACACTCAGTGGAGACACTGAGATTAAGGTCTTTTTTCTAAAATTCTGAGAAGCAAGAGGCTTTCCTCAATTTACGGTCTATAAGAAAGACATGAGATAAAAATGTCCTTTGTGATTTTTCTTTCATATGGGTTTGTGCGTGATTGGGTATGCCTTATGGGAAAGGGAAAAAAATAATATCACTGACTCATAACCAAGTAACTAACTGAGAGCCAAGGCATGTGTGTGTGCGAGAGACACTGTTAGAGAGAGCGAGACGGAGAGAAAGAGATCCCAAATTCTGCTCGGAGTACTTCTCATATCTGACTCACAGTGCAAAGTCCCTCTGCAATTAATCTCTCCTTTAAAGTTTCTTTCTGACCCTCCCAAAGGCTTTCCTCTCATTCTCCTCTTTCGCTGTCTGTGTGTTTGTGTTCAGAGAGGAGTCATTGTGGATTGGGGCCTATTTGAAGCAGAATCACAACAGGAGTGGAAATGAGAACGAGGAAGAGGAAAATGAGAGTGCAGGGCCAATAATGCTCAAAGACATTTGCTCTGTCTGTTCCAAAACCTAGTGTGCACATAGAGGCAAGCATTTTAAGACATCACATCACCAAAAAGTTCAGTAGGCAATTTAATGATGTTTCCTCCTAAAATAACTTTACCCAAATGATAAGGCAGCCTCATCTATCATTTGTGGATGATTCCAGAATGAATTGAGCAGAGCTGAGATGGTGGACGATGCGGAAAATGCTGAATACAAATAAAATCTTCATTCAAAACTGAAAAGCATCGATAAAAATAGTTTGATGTCATTAAAAATTGATTATTGTACCCAACAATTTGGTGTGCTATGTATTTTCTGGTTAGTAGAGTATTGTGCTGTTATCTCTAGTAGTGTTAATTTCGTTAACGAAAAGCATGACTAAGACGAGATGACACCAAGGTCATTAAATGATAACTGTGACTATATTAACATGCAATATCGTTAATGACAAAAGACGACTACAATGTAGTTAAAAAAAATAATAGCTTTATCAAAAACTCAATTTTTGTCACTGGAAAAAGGAGACCATGCTGGTGGGGAAGGTGGAGGTCATTTTGAAAGTTCAGACATTTATTCTCTTCAAGTCCTCCAGGAAGACCAAGAAAAAAGGAGAGGACAGAGATCAAGAGACAGCAGAGGACATACAGGTAATATTAGCACTCTTTACTCCTCCATCACTCAACAGGGTGCCTCTGTGATATGGGTTTAGGACTATCAACAAACGAACAGAACCAAAAGTACAAAACAGCACTCTCAGATGCTTAAAAGGAACATGAACTTTTTAAAACTCTCTCCGTCATGTGACGTCAGTGACTACTTCGCACAGTACAGAAACACCCTGGTGGGAAACAGCAGGCTGGATAGGTTTGATTAATGGGTCTGATGGCTTCAGAAGGTGGTGTATATTTAGCATGCTAATATAGGCTCTGCAGAAGCGGAGGAGCTCTCTGATATATTGTTTTGAGCACTCTCTTAACAGACCTCTCCATTAAAAACTTCCAGCGCATCTGCTCTGGAACTTTATTAAATGGATGACGACACCTTTACATTTACTGAAGAAAATGTAAATGGTGCTAGCACATGTATAACTCACAATTTTGTTGCTAGGGTGCTGTGGGTGGTTGCCTAATATGTTCAGAGAGACTTATAGTACATTAATAATGGGTTGCTTTGCTTTGGTTTTCTGGGCAGTTGCTATGTGGTTGAAGCACCACTCAAACAGAAGTCACTTTGAAACAAAGCAGCTTTCTGTTGGTTAACGAGGCAAATTTGTGTGACTAATGCAAAATCTGTGTGCGTAAATCATACATTGTAACAAACAGTCGTAGTCAGAATAGTTCTGGCTCTAAAAAAACAGTTACACTTACATTTTAGCATAAGCAAAATGAAGAAAACAAAGTGCCACAAAGTATGAGGATAACCTCATTCTGATTAAATCTGATCCTTTCTTGGAAACATAGCTTGTAGAAGAAGTATGAAGGAAAACGCTTATGAACCTAGAAACCTCTCTCACCATGTAATTCTGTTCCCCTTTCTTCTCTCAATGTTTCTATTTTCTTCTTTTCCATGCGTCCTGTCAGCCAGAAATCATGCAGTATAAAGAGAGTCTGGAACAAAATACAACCTGTGGCCTTGGCAAGCTTTTCTATCAGGCTGCCATTGTGGCACAATGACACATTACCCCATGGTTTACGATCGCACGCACACACACAGCAGAAATGTGCTGTCTTGATGATGTCTCCATGAGTAAGAATGTAATGAATGCTGACTTCAGACCCATCAAAAGACGAGCATTAACCCGATCCAAGCGTGACAGACAGTCAATAAATACTAATCACACTTTGCTCACCTTTCTCCAGCCTGTCTGCATGACACAATGCCAGTGTTTGACATGAGTTCCCAGATATAAACCGCCCAATGAACAATGTGGTGACAGAATCAAGTGACCTGATTTAAGTGTCATTTTCTAGATGCTGTGCTTTTTTGGTCTTTGGCACCCAAGTAATTCTCAATGTATTATTATGGGCCATGATTTTGCAGTCTGATTGCCCTTGCAATTAACAACAAAAATAAACTTGACGATTTCTCCTCAATCTCTTGCTTGGTCAGCTGCCTTATTGTTCGTCATTAGAATTGCTGCCCATTCTCCCTTTCTTGCTGATTATCTAAAGCTCACTCTTTAAGAGCCGTGCCATGTTCTTTTACTTCCTACTCTGCACATCCGTCCAATTTTAAGAGCTAGAGAGAGAAAAAGAGTGGGACAATTATCAGCCGGATACTCTTGCAGGAGGTAACCCCCTCCTGCCTTTCTGTCTAACATTGAATTTTCAATAGTCTAATCACTGCACTGTTCCTGGGGCTCTGTGGTCTTTAATATTTTAGGCAAAGAGGTTGACCTGTTGTGCCCAAGAGCTGGGAATTATCAGAGGACCACCGTGATGGCAGAGAAGTGGAGAACTGGCACTTTAGCTGTGGCCTCAGAATGACTCATGCCTCCTGCGGTTTACACAGTGTTTCATCACCTGCCTCCAGTCTGAGCCAAAGAGTTTTCACACAGATATTATGATAACCATGATTTAATGCCTCTGTAAACAAATAGTTGTAGTAAATCACATTTTAAGCTATTTGGGGAGAATTTAATTGTCTAAATTGTTTTGACACCCAATTTGTGAAAAGGTTTTTGTGCTGAAATGTTGTACATGCTAATTGTTTAGCAAATGCACCCTTTTTACCGTAGTTAATGTGTGCATCATTATCTAATGACTGAGCTAATCTCGAAGACTGTTAATTTATGTGCGCGTGTGTATTACGCTTTGATGGAGTTTTGTTAGTGCCTTGGGGCAGAGCTTATTAACAGAGTTAAACCAATAGCCCTGATGAGAGAGTGGTCACCCATTAAACAGTGTTTTAGTCACAGTTATAAAAGATGACATCTCGCAGCGAGTATTCATCTCTCCCTTTCTTTCCCTTTCTGTATTGTTTCCCAGCGGAAGCCCCAAACAAACAACTTGCCTTCCTCTTTCTGTTCTCTCTCCTTCCCCATCATTCCCATCCAAAGTTCTGTCTCCGCATTGGATGGCTGAACCTGAGTTCCACTGTGGGCAGGTGTTAATGCATATTCATGAACACTAATTCTCATCCAGGCTGCCATTGTGGAGCCAGTACCGTAGGTGGTAACTAGCCTTCACTCAAAGTTAAACAAACAATACGGTCGTGAAAAAGCTTCCTGGACAGCAAATACATGCATATTCATGAGTGAGTCACAAAGGTGGACGGCAGCCTCAGCAACAAATTACTGCAGTTCAAGGAGATTTTGGAGAACAAATTTGTGTTTTTATACAAGAACTGTTGAACCAAAACAGAAATTTGACAAGGTGTTTACTATGAGATTGAACAAATATGGACTTTATTATACATTTCTAGAGCTCTAAGCTAATAATGGTCTTAATTTCAGAAATTTGGGGAAATTTGACTGAAGCATTCGATTCAAATGCAAAACCTAATAATGCCTGTTTGAAATGTTTGCCATGATCTTCCTGGTTTACAAATTATGCATCTTGACTGGTCAAAACCATCACTGGAACATCAGACCAAATTAAATTAAAATTTGAGTTTCAGTCAAAATCTGTTAGCTTTGAGGCCATCTGTAGTCTCTTACAGATATCAAAATAACTAAAGCCTGTTGGAAAAAAGGATGAGCCAGTCGATGTCCCGCCCAAACTTTGTTTCAATAAACAATACGGCAGGACAGAAAAATGCCATTTCAAAGCTATTGCATATGGGTCTTTAAGGCCCGCTAAGCCACCAAAAAACAACAATCATATAACACAAATTAAATCTAGATGAAGTGATGATAGTGTACTGTTTCAGTCTCAGAACAATAGGCTCTGGGCTGCTATAATAGCATAATGCGCTGTAACAAATTCGGCTCCTTAAGCTATTCGAATCCAAAACTTTCAGGGCATAAAAAGAGGTCTTCTCTTCAGGCAAATATGAGAAAGATACACTGTATGGCTTGTTGCAGCGATCAGGATCTCCTACCAGTTATAGTAACTACCCACAAAACTCAGCTGCGACAAAAGGTCCTCTGTGAAAGAATCGCTTTCAAAGGTGCATCCACAAGAATGAAGTTTAATAAAAAAAAAAAGTTATTTCAAATGTGAAGGACACACCGCTATAGAAAAATACATGCCAACACACACAGACATCAATTTAATGTAAAAATATTTTCCACTCGCTCACACGCATACGAAATAAGCACATTTTTGAAAGCACGTCATTTCCATGGAAACATCATTCAACAGATGTTTTGCTAGGCAGTGCCATGTCACATTGGGCCAATGAGTTTATGCTTTTCTCCCTAAATTGAGTCTAATGAAAATTGAAACTAATGGTCATACATAATTGAGAGAGACTAAAGACATAGGAGACCATATTTTCATGGGGTTTTATAAGACAGGCATGGCAAAGGACACCTATATATCCTAAAGGACCTGGACTTAAGTGTCACCTCTTGGATAAGACTGAACATTTATTTAAAAGAAAAGTGCCTAAGAGAGAGACATCAATACATGATTTATGCTCTCTTTATATCATTGCCTGACAGATTAATCAGATATTCACTCCTGGGAGTGATGATACTATCATAGCACTATGATGTGCCCGAGGAGTCAGTCACACTGCATATTCATGAGGAGGGGGACGTGAAGGAAGACCACATGGTCACCCTTCGTACAAAGATAATGAGGCAGGTACAGTCGTTTCAACAAGCACCAATATATTCAGTGTTGGAGCAGCTACTGTAAATCTACTTTAGATATTTCCCATCATCCTATGCAAGAAAGCATCAGGATGCTGTGTTAGCAAAGTTACAGCTGCTCACATCACTTTCTTTAGTTGGAGTGCTCAATCTAAAAGCATGATTGGCAGTTCATGTAAATCAGAGCGCATGGGATAAAATATGGCAAAATTCTGATAATGTCAAGATGTTGTGATGTCATAATCGCTTGTAAGAGATGTGTTATGATGCATTTTTGGCAGTCCTGATGGGTGTTTGTGTGACCTGTAAAGTCTCGCTCTGTCACTCATGGGGTGTAATAACGCAGAGATAATGACTTAGCATTTCAGCGGGGTGGAAACGTTCTCGGTGAATTTCAATAAAGCAGATGGTGGCAATGCTATCAAATATGCAGCTCACAGTTTCACTTTTCCTCCACTGCGAGGACAGTTGGGCCTTTATTTAGCAGCTTTAGCAAGACAAGTCTGGCTGTAACTGGTAGCTGAGAGCGTGAATCATGAATGGCGAGTGTCCTGAACTATGACTGTTCTAGAGACGACACTAAAAACCAGGTGATATCATCCTTGAGTGTGCCATCTATTTTCAACATATCATTCAAAATCCCATTCAGCATAAAAGCGAAACTCCACTTGACATGCCAAATCAAAACCACCAAAAAAAGAGACAAGCTCCTTTGGAAATGAACCCCCCTTGACTCGTCCTCCCGCTGCAGCAGCCAATCACACTGTGAGACAGCTGCATCTCTTCTCTTCTCAGAGCTCGTCCTACAGATGCTTGTCTGGCTGCTCCTGCGGACCGATGAATCCTGCAGGTAACGAGTCAGCACAGGGAGGCATGCTGGGACACGTGGCTCTTCTTTTGTGCATCTCGTTTGCCTAAATTTGCATTCATTACGCATCAGGCAGGGCATGGAGAAGGGCTCAGAGAGGAAGAAGGGAGTGCAGTGTGGCACCGTGGTGGATTGTGGGAGCTCTATGGGGGGGCAAGAGCTCTCAGGGGCTGGAAAAACAACTCAGTGGGTTATTGAGCACAAGGGTACAGCAGTTCACTGAGGTGAGTGGGAAGAAGAAAAACCGTTTGCTCGATTCCAAAACCTAGATACGGGTGCAACATTTTAAATATTTTAATTACGCCGCTTCCTAAGATACCACATTTTAGTCAAATTCTAAGGCGGCATTGCATGTATCCTTTGCAGAGAAAGTAAAGAGTTCAGTGGGGGGAAAAACAAGATGGTGGAGAAAGTGGGAGACATGCTGAATCGAAATAATCTTACATAATACTGAAAATTATCAACTGAATGGAGTATTGTGCTTAACTCTGCAACATGCTAACATGCTAATAATGATGATTAGGACGTTATCTTAGGAGGTCTGTAGGCTGAACACTAGGTTTTGGAACAGAGCTTGTTTGTGTGCGAATAAACATGTTTCTTCGAAATGCTTGCTGTTTTGGAGGTGGAAGTGAGCTATACTGGGAGTCAGAGGTGATGGAGCAGAGAGACAGAGGAAAGAGGAGAGGAAGAACATGTTTAAACATCTCGATGCACACGCTCAGGCAAACCCCACTGACACATCACAACTCCTCCAGTCTTCCTGACAAATCCTGACAGATTAAGTGCTTTCATCTATTCACCATTTGCCACGAGAAAAGCGTTTATGAGAGCCGGGACAGTGTACATTAGTAATATTCCCTTAAGCGCTCAATCCTGTCAAATGCAATTTAAAAAAAAAAAAAAAAAAAAAAAAAGGTCAAGTCTTTTCTTTTCTTTCTTTTTTTTGACTCTTATAGATATCATGATAGCAGGAGGACGGTATTTGTGTCAGAATAATTCTCTGAAACAGATCAGTTCCTGATCCCGGTTTCCCTCTACTGAGCAGCAGAAACAGAGGGTTATGTGTCTTCTCATAACAACAAATAAAGAAAAATGCAGCAGAGCAGAACAGGTACACAGTCAATGTCTAAAATAAAAAATAAAAAAAAATAGGTTTTTCAATGGTAATCCTGCAGTTTTACCAGGAACACAGGAGATCATGCTTAAACTGACAAAATAATGCCTAATAAATTCTAATGAACTAGCAGTAGTGATGTTATCCTAATGTTGAGTCTAGTATTTTAACCACAGATCAGGGTGAATCTTATTAATCATGTCAAAAACAAGTCATATCACTCGAAATACAAAGAGAGAATAAAATAAACTGTTTCTAAATTGTTGTGAAGAAATTAGTTTTAGTACAATTAAGATTTTATTTTGCATTGTAATATTTCATGACAATTAAGCAAATTAAGCCCCTCAAGTCTCATTACTGTGATGTGAAAAAGATATCATTTAAATTCTTAAGTGTCATTAAAGTAATATTTGATGTAATAATTTATGCTAATTTTATTTAAAATGAAAAGGCTCCAGAAAAGATTATTCTAAAGAGAAAATTAAAATAAAATAAAAAACTCAATAGGAAAACATTTCTGCAAATTACAACATAAATTGAGGGAGAATATGTGCCTAATTCTAATGAAAATAATGTCACAAAGCACCATATGCCAAAATAGCGTTCCTTTTCTTATCCTGCAAAACCAAAAGTAAAAAGTGTTTTCACCCTTAAAAGGTTTTGTGTATGACTTCATGCAATTTCGCTTTTGTGGATTTGTTTTTTAATACTGCAAGAGAAGGTATTTTAAAAAAATGAGCTATACTCTTCTGAACCCATATAAACTGATGAGGACAGGAAGATCAAGTCAACCAGCATGTTCTCAAAGGCTTAGAAGAAGAAAAAAAAAACATCACGACCAGCGAGTCTAACACAATTTAAACTAATCACTTTCATTACAGGCCTGATCGGGTTATCTGTCCTTGTTGCAAACAGCGGGGATATTAGCTTTATTCAAACTGCTCAAAATAGTCAGAGAAAATGGAGTGAAAATGCCAGTAATTAAGTTATGCAGCTATGTTCTAGGCGTAACCACGGCGACACTGAGCTCAGTGTCCACGCCGGTGATGAAAGCCAATCATGACACTGAGCAGACTCGAGGCAGGCTGATCTCCGGAGATTATATCTGATATAGCTCATGCATGTGCATAAACAGATAATGGAAGAGAAATTTTATTTAGGGAGCACATTTCTACAGCGAGAGAAGGCAAACTGTAGTCTATACTCCTTTGAGAAGCTTATATGAAAGTAAAGTCCGATGCATACATCTGCTCAGAGCCTTTATTGACTGCTGGGACTGGGTCAGAGCTGTAAAGCACACTCTAAATAATGTTTACTAGCGTGTTTATGTTTGAGAGTTGTGTGTAGTTGGATTTCATACACAGAAACAAACAATGCCAGAACCTGTGAACACACACACAGGCATTAATTTACACTGTAAACACTTTATATCACTGACCAAAGGTTGAGTTCATGCCAAAGAGGACACCAGGGACTGAGAGACTGTTCCAGACACAAACATATCTGTCATTTCCTTCAAATAGAGATGAGACAGAGCCATATCAACACAGAGCAGCTCATTCAGATCAATACACACAAACAACACTGTGTAACCCATTCTACACACCAGCACACCTGGATCTGTAGCATTCTGTCTCCTTAAATCAAATCTCAACCTTTAAATCAATATCAAAAGTGTCAGGCTGGCATGAGGAGACAGAAACAGCGCCGGAGTCAATTTTAATGACTAAAAAAATCTGCCAATCTCAGTTGATTTTCAGTGACTGTTTGGGTTAGATAGCCCAACACTTTCTATTGGGGTTACATGCACTGAAAAATTGTGCGCAATAAGACCAAGGACCTTTATTACGATAGTATATGGGGTTGATTTTGATTTCCATTTGTCTTTGGTGTTAATATCACCGCAGACAAGAGCTAAAACAAAATGCTTCACAAAATTTTGGAATACACATTTGCAACCCCTACTGTTTGAGTCTTACAGTCACTGAAGCGTTGCTCTACTAAGTGCAGGATTTGATGTGTTGGCTCATGGCTTTGGCATGTGACCGCAGAGCCAGTCGCAATATGGCCTAAAGGTGTGGGGTCTGATCACAGGCGGTCAGATGAAGAGACAGAGGAAGAAACTCAGACGAGGGCCAGTGTGCTTCATTAATCTCTCAGTGGCCATCCCATCTGGACTTGGATGGAAGGGTCAGTGGACACATGCAGGTAGAGAAAGGACAGGAGAGATGTTAAGATGGTCAGTAAGGAACAGAAAAAAAGAGGGAGAATGTAAGTAGAGAGGATACATAAAGAAACAAAAGAGAGACATGTATGAGAGAGACTTAGTAACATGCTAACGTCAACTTTAACAATTATATGTCTCTTGTGCAAAGTGTCATTTGTTATGCTACGTAGAGTGCTCCAAATCAGTCAAATTATGAGCTTCTGTGAGTTATATTGCTGTCTTAGAAAGCAGCTGCCTGTGTAGGCAGTGAGGCAGCTCACTAGGTTTTGGAACGGAGCTATTGCAAGAATGTAAAAGAGCCAGAGAGAAGCAGTAATTACCAGGCGCTCTGGGTGTACGTTTTACCGCTCTCGACCCCGAGATGGCTCTGTGTGAGTGGAGTGGGCCGGCTGGCAGGGTGGGCAGTTCAGAGCAGACAGCAGATGCTGCCTGAGCCCGGCACACAGATGCAATCTGATCAACGCTCAACAGTGCCAGGGGCCAGAGACAGACAGGCCAGACATACGGCACTCTGGCAGGTAAATCAGAACCGCCTCGTCCTTGCTGAGACTCCACAACTTAAAGCCCTCTGCACCATCTTTGCATAGACTTCCTTCTTATTGTCGGTAGTGTGACTGCACCATCTCTGCATTGCTGTAGAAAAGCAGCATAGTGCCTAAGGTTGAGATTCATTAATCAGTTTCAGACCCAAGAGAAACCTTATTCTGTTCACCCTGACGCCCCTCACTTCTCAATGCTGACCGCAAATTCCCTTCCTTCTCTATCACTGTCCTCCTAAAGTATAGATATGACAATGCATTTCTAAGGCAAATCCTCAGGGGGTGCTGCTTCTGAAGGAATCTGGCTGTTTGGAGGAAAACAAGGATTCCACAGATAATTAGCTGAAGGCAAGGTTGCTTTTTATCAGAAAGCTGCACATTTCTGTTGCCTTTCTTTCCTCTCACCCAATCATGTGTCTTTTCTGCATGTTGCAGGGTATTATTAATCAATGTCCAGGATAATAAGGTCCTACGTGGCCAGAGATTGCGGTTTGAGGCAATTGTGCAACAATTTAAAGGTCCACTGTGCAACTAGCCAAAATGGGGAACCTCTAAGGGGCGACACATTCTTTATTGTCCAGCAAAACGGAAGGATGTTTGGATTTAGAAGGATGTGGATATGGTTTTGGCCCAAAAACTAGGTCTGCAATTAAAGCCACTTATCAAAAAATAGCAAGATTCCACTGTTACACGCGCTTGGAGAGAGATAAAAGTGTAAAACTTTAATGTTCACATTCTCTTTGATCCTGCAGAACATAATGAATTCATTTTCAGGCTGCTAGAACAGCATAAATCTATAGAAAACCTGAAGGTTAAGAATTGTCTGAATATGGCTGAAATTGATGTCAAAAACCTTTTAGCTCAACACCTCCACAGTAACGGATCAAATCTAAACTCTAAACTCTTGGCAAGAACTCCTGCGGTTTCCACTATCCTGATTTGTTTGTTTTTTTAATAAACTGAGTCAATGCTAAATTTGCTGAGTGTGGCAGCTGGCTGTAGTTGCAGAACGATTCTCCATCGCCTAATGGCTCTGATCTCCATGCCAGCTCACTGGCATCCACACCAGCCACCCCGAGAACCACACTGCGCATCCTGAAGCATTGAGTCATGTGCGACCCACGTAGGTATTTTCTGAAATAGCCCCAGAAAGGGTTTGGATGTTAAAAAGGGTAACGGTGGGCTGTCATAACATTGTTTAATGCGCTGTGGCACTCGGGCAACCCAGAGTTCACATTTCTAATAGATGAGCTTTGGGAGGACTGCTAAAACTGTCCCCGCTGATCATAGCAGGCCCACTCCACACCTGTAAGAAGGATGCTTGGAAAGTGAGCCAGCCTTTGATGTATGCAAAATGTTTATGTAACAACTCACAAGGAGATAGGATATGAAGTATTAGTCAACCTTTTGTTCCTGAAAGAACCATCTGGATATGAAAGGTTTACATCTGGAGTTCAACAGAGGTTCATTTAATCTAAATATCCTATGTGTTGAAGGAGCAGGCAGTTTTATTTCTTCAGTGTTTATGCCATGGCAGTAACACCAACTTTAATCCTCTTTGTACATCAAAAGAATACAAAAATGTTCTTTTCTAAACAAGCTAAAAATGGTCATAACTGAGACAACCCCCTGTTCTGCACATGCTGTCAAATATGAAACTGATCAATTATCCTGACAATAATGTCTGGATTGCATTGGGTCAAAGGGGACAGTCATATTGATATGTGTGGTCGGCACTGGTGAAACACAGAGGCCAAGTCAATTGTAAAGTAACAACATATCATTCGGCTCAGACGCTGACCTGGGAGCAGTTCATTGATCTGCGACTGTTTCTCTCGTCCTGGGAATACCCACATGAAGGAACTGCAATACAATACAATAATGCTAATATAACACATGCTTTAAATAGACATTATAGTAATCTGAAGTGACTATGACTCTTACAGAGTGAGGCATTACATTTAAAGGAGATCCGAGGCAAAACCAAGACACAATATAACACCACAAATGCTTAAGGAACCACACACATCCATGCAAGGATACATTACAAGATCACTAACTTGAGAATATGAAAGCTAATTTAAGGAAGATGATACTTCCAATGACACAGATTCATATGCGTGATTAATAAAAGCTAATGAATGTTACAGTGTCATACAAGGATCAGAGCACATAATAAAAATATTCAGAGTGTCACGATGCAGTCAAATATGGCTGAGGTGCTTCACACCTCGAGTCACTACACTAAAGCAAAAGCAATTTCTGTTTAGATAAACACCCACAAAAACAGAAGGAGAAAACGCAAGAAGGGGAGAATTATGGGAATGCTGATAAGATTTGAGCAGATGGGAGTCATCATGCAAAGCTTTGCATGGCATTTCACCACTAGGAGATGTCTATGATATAAATCATTCCAAGATATTAAAAAAAACCACTTAAGACAGAGTAAAAATCATTGCAGCATAAGTGAAAGAATAAGTGCGAGTTGTTCTTCCATCGTTGATTTAGAACGAACCCTATAGCAATGCTGTGGTTCACAGCCAATTAAACGTGAATGTCGGTCTAACTAATTACCAGTAGAATACACGACGTTACTTCATACTGAATGATGATGGCGCTTAAAATGACGGTAATTACCTGTCAATTGGACGTAATTGACAATAACAACAGTAGCGAGTGCACAGATGAGGCGGGGACAGACATGTCAAGGGTCCTCCAGACGGGTCTGATGGGTAGACATACTGACAGCTGATTTAATGGACCAGAGGCTTTATTCCACATGTTTATTCTCTCTTTCCCCATCAGTTTTCCTTCTTTCATGTTCTTTACGTCTTTTCCCGTCTTTTTTTCATTCTTTGTTTTGCTTGCATAGTCTCCTTCTGTGGTTGGCAGCACAACAGGACTCTCTGCCATCACTTCCCTATTTAATTGGAGCATTAATCTTATTAATTCTTTCTCTCTCTCTTTCGCTGTCAGAGAGGCAGGTCAGTGACAGCTCCCACTGTGTCAGTGCACTGGACTGTCTGCACCCCTCCCTTTCCTTTCACACAATCTGTTAGCTCCACACTAGGACCATTCATTATTGATCAGAGCCGGAGCTGCTGCTTGTCCGCGAGGCCAGCAGCACCATTTCCATCAGGAATATTTGAGGCCATAAAGTCATTCAGTGAGAGATTCCTGGAGAGACGCACGTCTCGTGTTGTATGGCTGTGGGCGCTGAGGGGCTCATGCTGCTTGTGTGAAAAATGAACATCTTGCCCACAGTATGTCACAGTAAGAGCCTGGGGCTAGAATACCAAAGAATGAAGCAGGATGACACTTCCAGTTAAACACACAACTATGGCTGTAGCCTGTACTTTGAGTCTGTATTTAGTGTAATCTAGGAATTATACTAGCCAAGGATCTTGGTAGTACTTCAGCATTTATGTGTTTGAAACTGACCAAATAATGTGTAGATTGTGGATTCTCTGTTACAGAACTGCTTAAAGTATCTCATGTGGTCAGAGCTATGGCCTAGTACAGTGGATCTCAACTTCTCGACTCCAATGCCCAACTGCCCACAACAATATTTAAAGACCCCATTATTTTTCTAGTTGTTCATGTTTTACTGGATAAGGAATACATTTTTTTTTAACAAAATTTCTACCCCATAAAATATTTTAGAGGTTGAATAAATATAAACATGTATATTCATTATAAAAAAAGCGCTAATGGAGTTTTACTAGAAATCAATTGTCTAGTCTAGAAATCACTATTTTAAAATTACATTTACTCATATATTCATGTTATTCAAGACAGTATATTAAAGACAGAAAATTGTTTTTTTCTTACTTTAAATCATTTTAAGTCATCCTGAGTCTCCCCTGAAGTTTGCTGAGGCCTCCTGGTTGAAAACCACTGGAATAGTGTTTAGAGCTGCATCACATTGTGCTGTGGTGCTCCTGTGGGTGATGTAGGATTATGTTTCCACCTCTTCTCTCCATTTCCTATCATTTCTGGCTATTCCTGTCATTTAAAACAGTCTCAGGGCATGTTAAGTCATGATGCACATTCAGGTGATTTAGGATTGAGTAGAGCTTGCAATGTGTCTTGATGCCATTGATCATCTCTCCAATATTTATATGTCCCCTAACCATTTAAAAAGTGTCAAAGGCAAAAAAGGTACCCCATGTGAGGTAACTAGAAAAACCAGACTGATAACGATCATTATTATTCATGATTATTGATCATGACTATGGATAGCGATGCAGTAAACCAAAAGTTCCATCCCCGTTTAAGGTCATTTTACTGTTGGAGAGTGTAACATTTAAGACGCATCTGAAACAGCTCTGACATTCCCGTGCAGCAGCCGTTCTTCTAGGAACAGTCGTGATTATCCAGCAGCGTGTAAGTCGGAGGCAAGTCACGACAGGGAAAATCTCCCCTTTTGAAAAGGTCACAGGCCTCTGCTTTTGTCTCATGTCAGGATTCATCCACACGCATATGGCCAGCGAGTGACCTACTATATTTCCATTTGCTTTCAGATAGGGACGGATGAGTAAAAGAGACCTTTACAGACAGTAGCACACTGCTCTAATACTGTATAATATATCTGGATTAAAACCATACAACGCTGTTCATGTGGACCACAACATCCTGTGTCGTTAAAGAGCAAGAGTGGCTTCCTGAGCTGGGTTATAAATGATCAATTGGAGATCCTTATGGATCTAGCGTTAATCAGTCATGCGGCAGTACAAGAGGAAGTGGGGCTGCTTTATGGCTGTGTTGAGACTCCCTGTGAATCTAAGTGAGCTCCACATCCTGTTCTAAAGCTATACATTAACCCGCAGTTCATTAATCACACAGCTCTAATTATCTCAGCAGCAGCAGCACGAGTGCAGATAACCGCACCAGGTATGTCAGCACGCACTACAGATGTTTCCAAAACCTAGCTGGCTGCCGTGTATTTAACATCAGAATCCTAATTGAAACGTTCTTCATAAAGTAAGAGGCTGATTTCAAATGCTCTACATAAGCAAAAACACAAATAGCACTACTCACAGGACTCCATATTTTGACTTTGATATTAAAGTAAAAATGTAATGTGAAAATATTAAATAAATTGCAAAAACTTTCTTTTTTTTCTTTTTTTTCCATAAATATTGGCTAAAATAGTCCATTTAAAATTTAATCGAAATACTTTTAGGCTATTTTTCTTGCGGCAAGAAATTAATGTGGGATTGCAAAGTAATACTACCATAAATCTACATTTATGTTTAAGGCCACCCAGAGTATGCAATTTATGCCTTCGTTCCAACATTCTTTTGAAAATCATAATGCATTTTAATGCAAAAAAATATTTGTGAAAACATTTGTACACAGATTTATACAGTAAGTGAATGAGACCCACTGTCTAAGCAGCTTGTTAGGCTTTGGAACAGCATCTGTTTTTACACATATACCTGTACATACTGTAGCTGTGCATACAAACGCATTGGTGTCGCAGTCAGTATGAGTGAATGTGAAATCCAATATGGATGTTCACACACTCTTGGTATGGTGTACGCTGACAGCAGAGACAGCCATATATGACACGAGAGCTTCCATCAACTCAAACTGTCAGCGAAGAAACACGCAGAAAGAAAGTGGCTCTATATGGCTGAGAGCTAAAGATAAAGAGTCCAACCGCAGAAGCCCATCTGTTGTCTAAGACAAAGTCACCCTCTTATTTGGACTCGGGATATCTGGACTTGTGTTCTCAGGCACAAAGCCCTCTTCTGGGAAATGAATTTGAATATTGGTACAAACAGGCATGCTTGTATCTGCTGCCATACTGCAGAGAATGAGAAAAGAGAAAAAGAACGCAAGACACAAACTGTCTGATGCCCCCCGGGAGAACCCATCTTACACATGGTTAAATGCCAGAGTTATAAAGACGCTTCCATAAGTTTTTCAACAACCTGTGTGTGTATAATTACACTGTGGACACTGTTAATCACATACAGCAACTGTACATCTGCTTGGGTCTTCAATACACGCTCTGTTTGCTTAGCATTTTAGATGGTGATTTAGTTTATGCATAAAAGGGGGCGCCGAAATACTGCAAATATCTGAAATTATTGAAAGTAATATATATATATATATATATAAATAAATAAAATAAAACACACACACACATATATAATTGAAAACTTGTTTTTAGAGAAATATCCAAATAAAGTTTTATATTATATTTAAATTAATCTATGTATGTATGTATGTGTGTGTATATATATATATATATATATATATATATATATATATATATATATATATATATATGCATTTTTACATTTAATTAAATATAATATAAAACTTTCTTTTGATATTTCTCTTAAAACAAGTTTTCTAGGCTAAAAACAAAAACAAAAAACAACCCTGACTAAAATCCATGTAGACTGAAACATCTCTGATTATTAACATTTTTTAACAAGGTTAAAAAAATCTGATTAAATCTTATTTTAAAAGAGACTCGCCGATAGACCTCAAGATAAGGGGACCGATGGGGCAAATTTCAAACACAAACACAAAACCAGCATGAGGTTTTAATCAGTGTTTGACCATAAAGCTGTAATATACAAATTAGGACCAGGGCTGCACAGCACTTAACCCTTTTAAATATTAAGTATCAGGGCCACTATCTACAGTCATCAGCTCTTATTGATTGAGCATGAATGTGGACTATATACACACACACAATCACTCACACACTCACAGTGCCCTGTCCCCCCTTATCCTGACCTCTCTCCCTCCGCTGTGCTGCATGGCAGTTTTAATTGCTGCGGTCAGTGCTACAACCCCATGGGGTCATTTCAATTAAACAGAGTATCTAGAGAAGAGAAAGAGAGAGGGAAGTCTCTACTTCTGTCTCAGCCTGAGCCCATTATTTGACTCCACGCGGCACACACACACACACACACATACACATACACATACACACATACACATACACATACACATACACACATACTAGCCATAATAAATTAACACAGATCCAGCAACACTTATTTAAATCAGAGGAAACCCCTTTCTGAGTGAAAGCTCAGAGAGGGGTTATTAAGTGCTTATCACTTAATAATGCTTATCAGGCTTTATTTGCAAATCTAATGGGACAATATATATATTTTTTTTTCTTTTATTTTCTTTTATTACATTTAGTCTATATTTCATGCTTTATTTGCATTTCCATGACAGGAACTGTTGTAGTATTAAGCCTAACCTTTGCATCTATAAATCAAAATCTTCATTCATATGCAACATTCTACAATATTAGTTCACGCTAGCGCTTACACAGAGGACGATTAATGACTCAATCATCATAATCAGTAACCATGCAAAGAAAGGCTGGAAATAAGAGCAACCTCATGCATGTATAACCTTATCACAGGCTTGCATGATGTGCTCGACACACCCTGAGGTGACATCAACACAATCATTCCTCTTTCCATTGAGCCAGACCGTCAACCTTTGACCTGTGGGGCTGATCTTGCGGCACAGAGGTTAAATATGTCTAGACCAGTCATGGCTTCAGGCAGAGGGTCTAAATCTATGTGAGATTAAATAAACAAGTAAGCTTTTGAAAAGAGCCACTAGACGCCCACTGGGCCTTTGAGTGGGATCAGGCTCCACTGCACTCTGTGATCAGCCGGCTGTTGCAGGGCCGCAGCCATACTCTGTGATCGGCTAGAGAGGTCTGAGAGTTCTGTCCCACAGGGCTGAAACACAAATCAAAGACTCGATCATACACTAGAGGAGTCTAAAAAAGACATTGCCTGCATCTATTTGAACTTGTCCAGTCCACCAAAGGGAGCAGCAGAATAAGATTCTTCCTTATCTGAAGTGAAGGAAACTTCAAACCAGAACCATAACACAGCTTTAATTATTTACTATAGATACAATATAAAAATAATATTATAAAGGTACACACACACTTTTATTTTTAAGTATCTCAGGTTGTCTGGGACCATGACCATAAAAGTTAATTCTTTTGATTCTGCTGTTGATGGCATTGTATCTTAGTTACACTACAGCAGTTTTCACTGCTGAAAAGACACAACTCTATTGAAAAATGAAAAGTAGGCACTGTTCTACAAGATTGTGGAGGGAGGGAATAACGGGGAGGAGGAAAAGGAAAGACTAATACATGTCTACATCTATCTTGTTAAGTCCTAATCTGTTTTCGCTTCTGTGAGACACCGTCGTCTTTACCTATTTTTCTTTCTTCGGCACATAAAAACGTCTGTAATAGGATTTCCCAAATATTACACCAGGATTATTATAGGCTTCCGGAAGGCTTCTTTGCCTCCGCTTTCGGAGCATCTGAAGGACTAGCATGCTTCATCATTCCTAATGCAACTGAGACACAACGGAAAAGCAATCAGCTCAGAGTTCACATTTCCCGAATCCGTCACTGTAATCTAAGTCATCTGTTGTGCCAACACAATGGGGAAATGCATGCATAATCCATCCCTTAATCGATAGGGGAGGCCAGACGTGCGCTATTAAAGCTACCTCATCAATCATAACATATTTAACCTCTGTAGGCTCAGATTGAGCACCCCTCTCCCCCTCTACCCAGCATTCCCTGTGTTTCTCGCTATTCCCACAAACATCACACTGCATGGCACTAAGGGCCATGACTGGGAGGCACAATGAATGTCCCAATGGAGATACTTATGGCTATACGGAGGAACCACAAAAGCCCATTTGCGGTGTCCAAAGCTTCGTCCAATCTGGGCAGGTCAGTGTGGTAAGAGACCCCTTCTCTTACTCCATGCTGCTTTTGCCCGGAGGAGGCACTCAAGAGCTTTAGCCCCCCTCCCCAAGGAAAGAAGCTCATCAAGCAAGTCAATATCCTTTCATCCCTGGATATGAGCCTTCTTAAAACATACATGAGACCAGGAGCCATTCAGCCCGCAGGAGGCAAAACAAGTGACCCAGCTAAGTGGAAAAAGGTTTTACTGGATTAGGGTTAAACATTTCACTCATCTACCAACATTCCCAGTCCTGATCTAATCCTTCATTTACTTCCCACAACCATTCTCACGATTTACTTCAGGCTGACCTTGCCTCCAAACATGGACCAATAAATATTTAAACTTGAAGTCTGGATTTGTAGCACCATTTGCATCACCAAAACAGAATCCTAATTATGGAAAAAAATGTGTTTGCATTCTGGAAACAGTGCTGCAGAGATTCACTCTTGTCCCTGACACTCAACAGACCTTGCCTTTCTTTACAGTATCTTAGCAAGCGTTTAAAGCTTCCGCAGGTCTGTTTTAAAACATATACCGACCATTTCCGGAGGACGTGCTTTGGGGCAATGAATCTTTGATGAACTGAAATAGCTTTATCCCTCAAACAGCTGCCAGGGAACGAAGGGCTTTTAGTGTTGCAGAAGTGCAACTAAATGAGTTTCTGGAAACGGACAGATGACAGGAGAGCGGTGTGGATACGGCAGAAGAAAAGTTGTCTGCCTGGCCCTATGAGGAAGCCCTATGTCTGGCCCTATGTACCTATTGACAGTGTACATTACAAGAACATGTGTAAGCTAAGAGTGATTTCATACAAGAACTTGCACTTTTTTTTTATACAATAAATCACTAACACTAAACACTAAATCTTAAGGAGGCAACATCTCAGGATGCGAGATGGTGATTCATTGACACGACTGCAGTGTGATGGACAGCAAACTAATAATGCAGATACAGACAAGAACAGTCACATATTCGCTCATTGTCTGAATAATGAAATATGGGTGGAAACAAATGAGGGACAAAAGACAGAGCAATGCGTATAAGGAATAAAGGACTGGGCCCAGAGTAATGATGAATCGGACCCCCTGCTTAGCTGCGCATTAATCATTAAAATACAAAAGGAGCAGTGAGACAGACAAGCAGCAGACGCAGCCTTAACTCCACTTTACACACACTCTTCTGAGCCTTCATTTTGTCTGTCGCTTTCTATTGGTTGCTTTTTCCCTCTCTCTTTTTATCTCCTTGAGAATGATCAGTGTTCTGCCTTCTCTCCTTAAGTGCCACCATTACAGCATGCCTTTATAGCTTTCACTGCATTGATTGATCAAATCAATACGTCATCCTCAGCACTGCTTTGGAGACAATACATTAAGAGCTGCATAGAGAAGCGTTTCAAATGTACTACAGCCATTTTCAAGGCATACAAATAGGCAGCAATGCAGAAGTCAGTGTCTGATTGTCTTCGTTTTGATTGTTTTTGTGGTTGAACAATCTCTGTGTTTATAATATGGTGCATTGAATCTACTTGAGATTCACATTATCGCCACTTTCCCAGCTTGTCTTTCCCATGAGTCCCACTAAAGACTGATTGCAATCTATTGGTTGCAAAAATATGTATCATCCAGTATTGCAGCATTCTGCAACCACATTGTAGTTGGAACATAATCTCTGATAAGAAAATAAATATTGATTTTACTTTTATATACCGTTTACAACCAGACAGGGAAATACAGGAGAGAAAACGTACTCTATTCATTTTGAGATCACTAACTGCATGTATGGTAGGGAGTTATATGGTGCTAATGTAGTATTCTAAATCTAGGGCTGGATATCTTGTATAAACTACACCATGACAATATATATTGTGATGTGCCACAATTGGATCAAAACTGAAACTATGCTAAATGCCTGGATCAAAATGGAATCATTTAAAATTTCTCACAAATATTTGATTAGCTTTGTATAGTAGAGCACCTTAAGACTGCGAAAGACTGAGAAACCACATTATTGTAGTTTAAACTTTACTCTACTTCATTTATGGAAAGTGTAAAAGAAATAACAAATAATTTATTTTTCTAATTATTAGTTGTGCTGAATAATATTTTTGTCGAAACCATGATACATTTTCTCATGATTCTTTGATGAATAGAAAGTTCAAAAGAATAAAATACGTTTATTTGAAACAAATCTCTTGTAACATTATAAAAGTCTTTACTGTCACCTCCAATGCATCCTTGTTGAATAAAAGTATTAATTTTCTTTCCAAAACAAATCTTACTGAACCCAAACTTGTGAACGGTAATGTATATTATAATCATTATTATAAGAATATATATATTTGTGTTTAATAAGATAAAAATGGGATTGAATTAAATTTGAAAAGAATAAATAATAGATTTAGAAATAGAAGTGTTTTTACTTTTATCCCACTGTACGATTCTAACGGCACATCCCTATATCAAACACAACTGCAGTCAGTTTGATTCAGACATTGTCTTGTTCTCGGTTTCTCTTTTCTGTCGTTCCCTCTCACACAAACATGTTGTACAAGTTCAAAGCACAGCTTCTACACTTACAATTCAGTGCAGACTTTGCACTTTCAGCAGATCAATGATCCCTCGTGACTCATTTAATACCTCTCCCACAATCACTCTTTCTTTGCCTCTCTTGCTTCCTAACTTCTCTACTCTCCCAACATATTAGTTCCCAATGAAGCCTTTTTTACCTTTTCTTCCTGTCTACGTGCTGACTCAGGTTTGTGTGGGGTCAGATGCTGATGGTGGTCATCAGTAGTGTGGTACCCCTGAAACGGCTGAACCCCCAAACATCTGCTCCTCATGAGAAGGAGGGGGCTCGATGATTGATGAACTTGTAAAAAAGGCCCGAGGTCAGTGATGTATGAAATCTCATCACTTATTCATAGGAGAGGATGCAAAATGAGACGGGATGAGAAGGCTCTGGCGCTGCGAATAAGAACTCGAAAAGCGAGGCGACGGGACTCCGCCCTTGAGCATTTTTCTTAAACAAGCCCCTGCAACAGAGCCCTCTTCAGAACCATTAAAACCCATTAAAACCGAATAGCATGCACAAACGCTTAGACAAACCATTTACGCAAGAGAAGAATAGCACAAGCAATTGACAAGCTTGTCATGTCATTGAAACGACTGCACTTTGGAGTAATCTGGGAGCCCCATTCAAGGGTTTTAGCTGGCATTCACGTACACACTCACTCTTTGCTCGTTGAGATGCAACAAAGGAATGGCCTTTTTCTCTTTCCTATTTACGAGGTGAATTAGGATTCAGAGAGAGGCTGTCCAACCCGGCTGCAGGTGCTGAGTGCAGCTCTCTTGCATTGATGCAGGAGTGGTCACGATATTTATTTGTGTGTGTGTGTGTGTGTGTGTGTGTGTGTGTGTGTGTGTGTGTGTGTGTGTCACCAACAGCAGAGATGGAACGTCTTTGATCCCGAAGGAAACAGATCCAACACTTCCTAACAAAGCAAACAAATCCAACACACCCACTTCACGTCACACATATTTAAAAAGAAAGAGAAAATTCGGCGACGGAAAGACCGAGCTGGCAGGAAGGAACGAGCAGTGTATATTCAAAGACAGATAGAACAAATGTTGGCAGCTTAGTTGTAATTAAACATTGTGCATAGTGGCGTTCCAGCAAATAAAACACTGGCTCGGGCTCCACTCTTCCTTTCAGTAGGGCTGCAGGTGGCGAAATTGGCAGTAATTGTTCTAATTGTTGGCAGTGTTTTCAGCTTAAGATATGTAGCTCTGTTCAATCAGCAGGGCTACTGGGAAAGAAATGGGATGCAGAGGAGGCGGGCGTGTGCGGAATAGAGGGATGAAAAGATGCGGAAGAGAGGAAAGACGAAGATGCAAAAAATCTGTCTTTGTTTACTGGTGGCCAAAAGAATTTCCCTGCCTAGCCACTAATCCGGAACAGAGGGACCGTCTAGGGATGGAACGAGTTCCAGCTGCACTATTTTTGTATTGTTAGTACATGTGCATCAGGTTGGTCAGCAAAATTCTATTTTCAAATATTGATTTTTTTTTTCATTGTGGAATTATTTTGGACAATTAAGCACATCTCACCCACAATTTTCGTATCAATTTCCATAATTCCCATTTTATGACGCAATATATGAAGCTCTGCTCACACAGAAATCAGGATCGACCGGATTCCCATGGCAATGACTGGATTTTGACTGTGATTTTACAATTTTTGTCATTTTATTACTGTAGTTATTTTTGGAATTACAATAATGAGAAATGTACCAGAAATATGCTCAACTATCAGATAATCATCTAATGGCCCTAAACATAAACCTTTTTTTTTTATTTTATTTTTTTTACTAATTTCAGTAAAATTGTGTCTTTCATTTTATTTTGGGGTGAAATATGACAGATTCTTAAGAGATTTTGAAAGATTCACCCACTCATGCTCATCTCTGAACTGGTAAAGTTTTGTGGTGGTAAAGAGGGAGAGGAAAGACAGAAGAAAGGAGGAAGCTAGAAGCTCTCATTGCATCAGACACAGCTCGAGTGTGTTCCGTCATATTCCCCAGCCTGATGCAGGAGCCATTAGAGACAAACACATCATGTTGCCCATGGCAAACAGTGGATGCCAAGTAAGCTTTTTCAGATGTGCGAGCGTGTGGGGCAATACCTAGTGTTTTTTTTTTTCTTTCCCCCAAGAGTGAGAATGACTCTGGTATGACGCAGCACCTGCCAAGTGTGAACAGATGACATATGCTGTGATGTCATCAACAAGGGACTCCACAGATGGAGAGAAAAAAACCCTGAATCAAAACAAATCTTCCAATAATAATAATTTAGATACTTCTCCACTGCACAACATTTTGTGAAGACAGACAGGAGAGAGTCTCCAGGCTGAAATTTGTCAGGAGTCTGTCACGACTATCTCTCAGGCTACACCTGTACACTGCATGTTTCTGTCTGTCCCTGCACACCAGTCTCCACAGAGACAGGCATGAAGTGGGTAGAGGGGCATGCTGGGATTTGTGTGCTGCGTGAATTCCTGACAGCTGTGTGTGTGTGTGTGTGTGTGTGTGTGTGTGTGTGTGTGTGTGCGTGTGTGTGTGTGTATGTTTGTGTGTGAAGTGCTATGTTATCCTCCAGAACTGCTGATAAATGGGTTGAGCAGTGTCTCTGTGACTGAGCTAAAGGCAGGAGAGAGGAACTACTCTATTCTGAACTAGCGCTATTGCCATGGAAACAGGGACAGTAGGAAGAAAGTTCAAGGTTAAGAAACTTGTTTTCCTTCTGTCTTTAAACAGATCTTGTTAGTCTGCAATGAACCAAGTTGAAAAATGGTAATACCCCGCCCCGTTTCATTGGCTGGATCTGTGCTATTTTTACAGGAATGGCCTATTTAAACAGTCCAGGAAAGGACTTATCAACCTGTGCACTCTCCCGGAAGAAACAGACAGAAAACAAGGGATGGGGAGAGACCTGCTGGTCTCAGGTGTAAAGGTGACGCAGGTGAAAGTCATGCTTTATCAACCTCACTGGTGCTTTCAGCGATGCAGGTGCACTATGGGAAACATCTGAGCTTACTTAGAGAATTAAACCTGCAATTTAATTAACCCTTGTGCGACCTTATGGACATTTTTGTCTTGTTCAGGCTTTTTTTTAATCATTTTGCCTGTGTTAATGCCAACTGCATAAATTCTGGCACAGGTGTGTATTTTTATTGGAATTTTCCATTTTCTTTAATAAATCTATTTTGTACTAGGTACGCAAAATAGTTCCACTCAGGACCTTAGGGACAAAAATGTCCCCATTGAAACAGCAATTTTTAATCCCAGGGCCATTTAACTATAAAATTATGCAATATTAGTTAATAGGCTTTCATTCTATTGGCAAGTCTTCAAAATGTAATTTATTACCATTTTTTACCAGATTTTGACATTCTCTCAAGTTTGGCCTATAAAGCAAATACTCGCTTTATTCCTGTTTTCTGCTTATGATTATTATCAAATAGTCAGTTGGATAAATTATGCAGCTATAATTGTGTGGGTGTGTTGGTATGGATGTCAGAGTGTGGTTTATATGTGTGTAATAAAAAAAAAAATTGTGCGTGTGTGTGCTTGTAATATTTGAGAGAGAAAAACTCTACTGCAAATCACAAATCCAACCACTGTGTGCACCAGTGGAGTTGTCCTGGCATCTATTGGGTTAAAAATGTTGGTACTGCACCCAAACAAAATCTTATTGAAAGCTCATTTTTTGAGTTATCAACCTCAAATTTAGAACACAACTTGTTTTAGAGTTCAACATGTTTCATAAAATATATATTTTATATAAACTTATATAAACTTAAACCTTTTTTATAACTTTTTTGGTTTCACTTTTTCAACAATAATCTGCCAAGGGTCTTCTTTAAAACGAGACCAAACTTAAGTCTGTGCTCCCAAGCCTAACATTTTTATGACAGTTTGTTTGACACAGACACTGATGTCCTCTATGGACCTATGTGTAACTTTTTATAATTGACGCACAAGGGTTAAAAAAGAGGCCCAAAATGTTCTGACTAAAAGTGTAAACTGTTTAATAACCCTGACTTTATTTAATCATTCAATAATGGTTCTTTAAAACACTAGGCATTATACACTTGCCGACTTTGTAAATGGTTACAGTCTTAAATTAAATTGTTGAATTAATTTCTATGCATTTGCATTTGTACAACAATTACAGTATTGTTTATGAAACGTTCAACAAAAATGTGCTTATGTACCCATTCATTTACATAATGTTCATTTCCCCCATGTAAAATTAAATAAGCTTGATACAACCTCATAGATGAGATTTGTACTATATGTAACCTGACAGCATTTACAGGCAAACACATGTTCTTGTGAAGCGCATTTGCATTCCTTTAATTTCTGATCCTGCATGTTCCAGCTCTCACCGCACAACCAAACACTCCGTCTATTCCGCCCCAGTGAGCTTGATGGTGTAATTTGTTATTTGTTGGGCTGTTTTTCTGGTTCTTTGCTGTTGACAACCCTGAATAATTCAAATCAACTGAGCAAAGTTGTTTATTTGCTGAGGTGACTCTCTCCCCATCCCTCCTCCTGTTCTCTCTTCCCCCTTCTCTTTTTTCCTCCCTCTTTCTCCATCGCTCTCGCGAGTATCGGAAAAATCCCTCCCTTCTCTGATTCAGGTGCGGCGGCGGTTATAAAGAGCAACAAACGCAGCCTCTCTCTCTCTCTCTCTCTCTCTCTCTCTCTCTCTCTCTCTCTCTCTATCGTCTGTGCTCCAGTAAGATGGCTTCCAGCTCGGACACAACAGCTCATTTCTCACTCGTACAGTTCAGCTGAGCAGATTCGTAGCATGCAGCTGCGTCTAACATAACGCTTTGAGAACCATTTTGACAAGCTTCCACACATACCAGCTGAGTTTTGACAAAAAAATTGCAGTCAAATAACCCTGACTGTGGACACTGCTATCAAAACTAAAAGACATATGATTAAAGTCAGCAAGACAAACTAATGTACTTTCTAAATACATGTTCCTGGTCCTATTGTGCGTTATTTCAAAAATACAGTAAAAATATATAGTAACATTGATATGATTAATTTATTTTTATATATCTATATTTAAAAATGTAATTAAATTCTGTGATGGTAAGGCTGAAAATTTAGCATCATAACTCCAGTCTTCAGTGTCACATGATAAGCTGATTTAGTGCTCAAGAACATTTCTTATTATTATCAATGTTGAAAACAGTTAATAATTTTGTGGAAACTGTGATTTTTGAACTGTAGACTTTTGAACAGTAGTATAATAAATTGTTCCACCTCTGAAACTACTTTGCTTTTTTAAATGACATTATAATATACCTTTTTGCTTTTTCAACTACTTCTCTCCACATTATGTACTGTACAGTAAAGTCCACTTTTTTGTGATCCAATCAAGTCCTAAAGGATAATTTTTTTTAGTTAGGGTTAGCCTGCCATTTCTTCTGATTTAATAATATGCCAAATTTTGTGATTAATATGCCAGATTATGAAAGTAAAATGGGCTGTGAACAGCTTTTCTAAAATCATTTCCTAAAACATTATCTAGCAACATACTAGAGTTTGAAATAAATCAAGGGTTGTCAACAACAGACTGAATGGCAAAGCTACCCGAGTCCAAAAAAAGAGTGATGAGATCATCTCTGATGCTGGTGTTTACTCTCATTCATCCCTTCATCTCTCTCCCTCTCTCTCAGGTTGGTCCCTGGACTCTGGGGCAGATCTAATGGCCTGTGTATAGCAGGGGGCAGGAGGCCACACATCTGAGAGGATTTACTGGGTCACTGAGCTAAAGAGTCTCAGCACCAGGCACCAAATGCTCACTGCAGACTTCAGAGTCGGTAAAACTAATGAGAATGCATGAAAAGAGATGGAGGAGATGGAGATAAGCATCTAGTGGTCAACTGATATGTGATTTTCATTAGCTGATGCTGATATCTCAAGAGCAGGCTGGCCAATGGATGATATAATGCCTATTTTTATAAAAGTAAATATGTACACAAAATTGCTGAAATATGAATCCATAATAATATATTTACTCAAGTTCTGTATTATTGCAATGCAATTTGACAAACGTATTCATTCTGTCTTCCCTTAATAGGCAAGTACCAACCAATCAAATGACAGAAAAGAACATGCATTGTTATGGGGTTAATTGCCATTCTCACCCAAGACTAACATCTGCCTAATGTTTCATTAACACCTGTGCTTATCATTGGGCAAGGCAAGGTCGGCATGATGGCATCTGTTCTAGGACATCAAGGGGTTAAAGAGAGGAGATGCATACACACAAACACACATGCAGACTCCCCAATTAGCTCCAGGCATGAGCATCAGTGCTAGCGAAACATTTAATAAGGTATCAAGTTTCCATGCCGATCAGAAGCAGATTATATCAGTGTGTTTACGCCAGGCTTTCACAGAGCTGCCAGACGTGTCAAGACCCACGGGCGAATTGATTTATTACATTACACCGTTCCAGTGTGCAAAGCGCTGTATGAAGGCCTCTTCGATGAAATTGTTTATAGACATTTCTACCCAAATAAAGCGAAACCCACGTGCGCTGCGCATTAGAGCGTGAACTATTAAGACAACATTTCTCCAAGGCTCAATAAATGCCAAGAAGCATTTCCCTAAAACTATTCATTGATCTCCGAAACTTCAACTTCACTTTAAACTTTCTTGGATGCAGAAAACAAAATGGCTACCATGTCTAGGATATGAAAGGATAAAAGGGAAAGGGTTTTAAATTCGACCACAAAAGGGACCAGTTACTTCAGTTAGTGTTGGACATCTACTGTACACAACGAAAACCGAGTCAAAATCATCCCACTTAAATCCTGTTGCATGAGCTCTGGTAAACACAGATGTCCCCTGAGAGGATGAATTTACTGGCTACAGGTACATGCAGTACTCTTGGGGAGGGAGAGATGTCTACAGAAGACTCACAACAAGACAGAACATTCCAGTCCAATTAGAGGGACACAGTTAGACCAGTAAAACAGATCTGACAAACACCCCAATACAATTTCATTTTAAAAAAGTCATTTAAGGTGAGGTAATATATTTCATATATAATACATGTATAAATATAAATATATATATATATATATATATATATATATATATATATATATATACATATATATATATATACATACATACATACATACATACATACATATATACATATATATATATATATATATATATATATATATATATATATATATATATATATACATATATACATATACATATACATATACATATATATATATACACACATATATTTTACATGGACATTTTCCATGTGGTCTGCCAATTAATATGAGGTCAGAAATTAAATTCAATGAATAAAACTATTAGAGGGGAAAAATGCTGTTTAAAACCGTTTGCACTTCTGCTATAATATTGTTGAGTCAGAAGTTTTGTTAATGCAAATAATGGAATTAAAGTGCAATAATATGACATCTCCAGTGGTCAAAAATGCTGTTTAAAACCGTTTGCACTTCTGCTTTTATATTTTTGAGTCAGAAGTTTTGTTAATGCAAATAATGGAATTAAAGTGCAATAATATGAGATCTCCAGTGGTCAAAAATGCTGTTTAAAACCGTTTGCACTTCTGCTTTTATATTTTTGAGTCAGAAGTTTTGTTAAAGCAAATAATGGAATCAAAGTGCAATAATATGAGATCTCCAGTGGTCAAAAATGATGTTTAAAACCGTTTGCACTTCTGCTATAATATTTTTGAGTCAGAAGTTTTGTTAATGCAAATAATGGAATTAAAGTGCAATAATATGACATCTCCAGTGGTCAAAAATGATGTTTAAAACCGTTTGCACTTCTGCTTTTATATTTTTGAGTCAGAAGTTCTGTTAATGCAAATAATGGAATTAAAGTGCAATGATATGACATCTCCAGTGGTCAAACATTATCAAGATTGCATCTAAGTGAGAATCATGGTGCATGACTGCTGTGGAGCCGCAGATCACGGAGCCTTTGGGGTGCAGAGACATAAGCCAGTATTACAATACATCACAGAGCTTGCTCTATTTCTTTCCTTCTCTCTTCTCCTCCACTGTTCCTTTTCTGCAATCTTTACGTTAAATCATTTTTCTTTCTCTAAGGATTCTTCTTTGTATTCTCTTCTCTCTCTCTCGTTCAGAGTCTCTCTTTCTCTCTCTCTCTCTCCATAAATGGTCAGTTTTAGGCAGTGAGCGAGTGGAGTTGAACAGAGAGGAGATGAATGTCTGGCGGTGTTTGTCCACCCTGCCTGAGTTACAGTCTTTTAAAACCCGCTGCACTGTCAGAGGAGCTACAGGATAAATCTCAAAACAGACATCAGCCCATTGATCAGACCGAGCGTGTGTATGTGTGTGTTTTCCTGCCGTAGGTTGATGACAATACTAGTTGAGGCAAATGCCACGTCCTCCAGGGACTGTGGAAGAGGAAAACCCCCTCTGGAGAACTCCCTGCTCCCTCATACTCCAAAACACACAGTCCCTGCTGAGGCCCTGTAACCTGGAGTCAACCACACACGCACACACAAACACTATCCTAACTTAGGTATATGGTTGGTAAATGTAACTTTTAGTGGAAAGATTTAGAGATACATCTATTGTGTTTCCACCTAGAGATCCCATGTGAAAGAGCAAGCCTGGACATGGTACAGAATAACTCGCATACATGTGCACACACACAAACACACTCACACTCATGAGTATTCACTCCACACGTCATCAGGGTGACCGCAGGAAACTCACTGTCTCTATAGAGCAAAAGGGTCATACCTATAGACCAAACCAAACCAAACCACAACACAACAACACAACAAACAAAACCTTTTTTATTCCTCTGAAGAGAGGGTTATTTCACCAAAAATTTCACAATTCAGTTTTTAATCTGTTTTTACGTGTTCTGAATAAAATATGATTGGTGCTTCTCGTGTTATGGGGTTTCTACGTGGTTACTATGGCTTTCTGGGAGGTTTCTTACTGGCCAATAATCAACTATGAGCAATAATAAAGTGATGCTTGCCTTAGGAAGCACAACTAAACATAGAACTGTTTTATCCGAGTCCAACGATGGGAAAGAAAGACCAAAGAGGAAGAGAAAAAGAGGTAGAGAGAGATTGGCAGGTGAGACTGAAGGAGAGACAGGTGCATAAACAAACAAAAGTGCTCATAAACACTGCCAGAAAACAGACACAAAGAAAGCTGTATGTGTGGAAGCGTGCAATGAAACGCAGCAAACCACAGTGCTATGCAGAGAAAGACGTAGCATATGCTTCCAGCGTGTGGCATCTGGAGAAGTCTGGTGCCAAACTCTACAGGTCGCATAAAAAAAACACACAGGTCACACTATGTAAGACTCCTCTTCAGGGGACAGCTGAAGTGTGTGTGTGTGCGCACATTCTCGCGGCATCAACAGAATGAAGGACAGTAAAAATAAAAGAGCATGTACTATGTGATTAGACTGGCACGAGCCAATACAAGGGAAAAAAAACATATAAATGACAAGAGTTTGAGCTCTGATGTTGCTACTGCACTAAAGAGGAAGATTCCATGCGTTTCTCCCACATGGCAGGAAATATCAAAAGAAAACATGCATTTATCCTGCAGGTTATAGAGATGCTACAGAGTCCTTAGACCATATTGCAAAATACAGCACGTGAAGACTGAAAAAATACAGATGAGCACCTGCTAGAAAATGTGCAAAAAGTTTTTGCTAAGATGACAGGGTAGGCAGTTTCCAGGGTGTTGCTATGCAGTTTCTAAGGAGTTACAAGCTAATTTGTAATACATTGCTAGGGTATTCTAGGTGGTTGTAAAAAATCAGCACTAGTAGTGGTGATGCTTGCCATGGTAAACACCACTAATCAGTCTATATGCTATGTGACTGGTGTAAAAACACTTGACAAGCTCTAAGAGACCCAACAATTTACACATAAAAAAAACACACACACATTCACATGGCAAGTGTTCTGAGCCAAGGTGGCAGACAAACATTGGAGCCGAGATGGAAATGAGACAGGAAGGCAGACAAATTAAGAAACAGAGCGAGGGCGAGAGAAGTGGGAGCACACAGAGCAGAATGAAGCATGAAGCAGCTTTTTTACATTAACGATTTGAGCCCAAAATAATGGGTGTCCCTATTCCTGTGTCTTTCTCATCGTTCTTCAAGCAGGCTGGTTACAGTTTGTTCATCTCACTCCATTAATAAGCACAGGCTGGAAACTTTCCAACAGCGTGGAATTATTCAGTGAGGATGATGTGAAGGGTGTATGTGTGTGCAGGAAGTGTAAGTGTGGATATACGCTCATTTAGCGGCCAACACGAGTTCAAAGCCATTAAAGCAATGCTCATGTCCTGCCCTCCGCTCTCAGGATGAGATCGCACACAGGTGCTGTGATATTGAACCAACTCAGTCGTACGGTCACCGACCTGCACTTTAGAGACAGACGCGCACGTGTGCAAGTGTCTGATGTATGGATGTGTGTGTGTTGAGGAGGTGTGCTAATGCACACATGGGACTGAGGGTAAGTGGCCCAGTGTCGTTCTTGGGTAATGTAATGCCATAAATCTATGACAACACGAGCAGACACATGGCCCAAACAGACTGTCAGCCACACTAGAGTCTGTCATTAAACACACAGACAACTAGCATATGTGAGAACCCGTAAACACATGGCCATACGTCAACCGGCACCCATTTAAAATTCATTCCCATTAGTGTTGAAAGGAACAAAGGAGTTGATATGCACACAAAGAAAACACCCATACGGTCATATACAAACTTTTCCTTTCTCTCGTTCACAGGAAATCAAACCGGATTCAGTATTTTTCCTGCTGCTCTAAGGAACCTAGACCTTATTCTGAGGAACCAGTAATGTAACGAAAAACTGTTTAGTCACTATATACAGTGGAAAACAATGAAAACTATTTTCAAGACTGTATTAATGGTGAGAAAAGGAGCATTCTGAGTGAAAGCAATAGCCTCAAGTTCATTATACAGTTGCACAATGAAGATGTTTCAACACTGATTTCCTCAAGGAACTCTGTCGGTCTGACTTGAGTGCCAACAGCATCAAGCGATTGTCTCTTCAGCACACAGCTGTGATTTTCTCAAATGCACTTACCAACTATAAAAAATCTGTGTGAAAGGCAACTGTGAAGAAAAGTAAGTAGTACAGAGTTTTCTATGCAAGGTCATTGAGCTGCTCACAGCATGAACGTGTATTTCCTGGTGTAATGTTTAGTACTGTGGACTGAAAGAGCTGGATTGTTGAGGTTTAGATTGGCCAGCAGATTTTTTTCACAATTTCTATGCTGATTCTGTGTGGGGAAATGAGCAGAATTCTTCATTTCAACACTAAAAAATAAGTTTAAAAATGACTACACTCGTATAGAACCGTGAATAATGTGTTCAAATGTGTCTATCATAGACAAATACACACAAACAAAAGAGCAATTACATTGGAGCACATCAGTTTCTTCATAAAACAAACAAACAAAAAAGCTGTCATCTGGATCGACAGCGACAACCTTTTCAAACGGATGCCTGACACTTCTCTGGACAGATGCCATTTCCTGTCTGTTCCTCCGGACGCCCACTGTAAGCTCTCCATCACAGAAAACAGCTATCCCCAAAATTACTCTCTAAAAAGTGACACCTTAAGGGTGTTGCTTTTAAAACTTTTGGCCGAGAGCCTTGCACTTCAACGCCCAAGCTAGAACCAAAAAAAAAAAAATGATGGTGAGAAATGCTACCCTTTTCAAAGTGTCACCTCACAAGACAAACAAGTGGGATTGATTCAGCTCCGGCTAGCTCCGTTTCTTGTTCTTTCAGACTCATTCATTTCTCTCTCTCTCGTTTCACACTCAGCAACAGTGCAGGGGAAAAACAATGCAGAGAAAGGCCACTGTCCATCTCACAGCAGTAAACATTCTGTATCTTTATCATTTCAGTTGGTTCGCCTGATATTGCTCATTATTGTGAAAGAGGAACAATGTGTGTGAGAGAGAAATAAACAGTAACAAGGAGAAACTGGCGACATATTTGCAAAAATCGCACTGGCTTTAAAGGACAACTCCGGTGAAAAATGAACCTAGGGGTAATTAACACATGGTTACCGAGTCGATCTTTCCCTGGGATGCGTTTTCATGAAAATCGAATGTAAAGAGTTTTATCTCTAAAAACAGTTTGGCTTATAACGCTAGTATATGGGGCACAGAGTAAGTAAAAGTAAATCGCTAGTTAATACCACTAACAAGGCTCAAAATAGCCTCACACTAACACGGTAGCATAATGAAGGTCCCTACATGCAAACCGAAGCATTGAGAACTTTGTTAGTGTACAGGCAGTTTAATAAGAAGTTAGTTTATAAAGACAGTACATTACGCGTTTACAGACAGGATCCATCTTGGAAAACAGTCTCAACTAATCGAGTCACGAACGCCGTGCTAAGTGAGCTTGTTGATAGGAATTACGTTTGTGAAATCTAACGTAGCACGGCGTTCGTGACTCGATTAGTTGAGACTGTTTTCCAAGATGGATCCTGTCTGTAAACGCGTAATGTACTGTCTTTATAAACTATCTTCTTATTAAACTGCCTGTACACTAACAAAGTTCTCAATGCTTCGGTTTGCATGTAGGGACCTTCATTATGCTACCGTGTTAGTGTGAGGCTATTTTGAGCCTTGTTAGTGGTATTAACTAGCGATTTACTTTTACTTACTCTGTGCCCCATATACTAGTGTTATGAGCTAATCTGTTTTTAAAGATAAAACTCTTTACATTCGATTTTCATGAAAACGCATCCCAAGGAACGATCGACTCAGTAACCATGTGTTAATTACCCCAGGTTCATTTTTCACTGGAGTTGTCCTTTAATGCTGGGGGATTTGTAAAACTCTTGCAGAACCATTCTGTATTTCAACTGACGTCTAAACAATGACAACATAAGTAGCCTATGTTACAACATAACATGTCCACAAATAGATATAGCACATCATGACCTTTTGTTTTTTTCCAAGAATTGCATGTTTTAAAAAGTAATTTTAGGTAATTGGATTCAGATGCTTAATCAAATAAATTCAGCATCCAATTCAGCCATCGCAAACTAAAAGAACGATTCCAGATTGTGCATCGGCTCCTGCATGAGAACAAAATATTTCACAGAATCTCTCCTCCTCTCTTCAACTGTCTAACTCGGTCTGGCAGTCTGATCATCACACACATGTATTTTTAATCCAGACATTTTGCCAGACACCGCCAGGACACTGTTAACCCTCCAGCCTGAAGCAGTGTCTCTCTCCAGAGGCTTTTACTGAACCAATGTCACAGTGGGATAAGACAGGCAGATGTGGACATCTAATCAAGTAGTGTTACTTTAAGACAGGACAGTAGTGTGTATTTAATTCAGCACCATACTACAGTACATACAGTGCTTGCACCTACAACCAACTAGTCGATTCATGAACGAATAGACTGTCATACATCCCTCTTGAAATATACACATGCACACAGGCACAAGAAAGTCAACTGATGTAATAAGTTAGCCTGATTTGAATCCGGTTCTTGATATTCATATCTGCAGCTGCACGGCACTTGACGCGGCACTTGAGCTGACGGAGTGGGATCAGGACCCCAGCCCCACTCCTGCTGTTATAAAAGAGCAACACTACTGCACCGAGCCCACTCGCACACTTAACACATCAAAGAGCAAACCACCGACTTCAGCTTTAAAATATCTGCCCTTCTTCCTTCCTTTCTTTCTTTTGACACTTTAATGAACCAAGTAAAACTGCAGCTGAACTTCATGATCAGCTAATCAACATGCATTTTTTATTGTACGGTATGTAAAAGAGCAGCTTTGACACTTATGACACTAACTTCTTTTGTGTTTTACGTAGAAAAACGTCTCGTATTAAGCTGCATGTTGCTGGGTAAGTGGCACATTTTTCAGTTTAAAGAAAATTATCCGTGGAAAAGTACAGACTGACCAAATTTAAACATGTAAATGTGTCATTTTTCTTGATTTCTGCCACAGAGTTTTAGACTTGGCTCCGGTGAAAATTTTCACTTGGCTCAAATATCTGAGGGGGCAGTTTTTAATGGGCACAAAGCTTCTGATAGAGATCTTTCAAATGCCAAAATAAGCACGTTTTGGAGTATCTCACAACCATAATGTAGAGAAAAAAAAGAATGTGTAACATTTCAAATCTCTGCATTTTTGTTTCTTTCTCCTCTTTGGTGAGATGAGTGACATAAGGCCCTTTATGATCTTTTATTGACCATCCTGGGTAGATTAATCTGTGCGCCAGTGGTGTTAGGTTCAGCCCATACGCACAATGATCCCACAGGGTGAATGTTAAACCAGTCATTAGCTTCATTTCAATACACTTTTGAAAGCCATGGGAGATCCAGACGCTGAGACCGTGCCACTTTTGATATCTGCCTTCTAAAAAAAAAGGCAGTGGCAGTCG
Source organism: Abramis brama (assembly GCF_963993115.1). Classification (NCBI taxonomy): domain Eukaryota; kingdom Metazoa; phylum Chordata; class Actinopteri; order Cypriniformes; family Leuciscidae; genus Abramis; species Abramis brama. The sequence goes on along the minus strand of NC_139966.1, from coordinate 45,355,822 downwards.
GAGCGCCGCACCCCTCCGTGCAAGAAGTCGTCTTTGTTAAAAAAGGGGGAACCAAAAGTTGGCAGGCGGCTGAAGGGGCAATTAAGGGAGGGACGCACGTGTCTCGCCTTGAGAAGTCCCCCGGCGAGACACTACTCAATCAAAAGCCAGCTGCAGGTATAAGGAGCTCCTTAGATCCTACTACTGTGTTTAAGTGTGAAGGGTTGATGAGCGTGTGTGTATGTTAATGTAGATACATCTCCAGAAAGGGGGTACAGCTGTACCTTCAACTGAACTCATTAATTATTATGACACATAAAAACTTGATTAATATTTTGGCACGCGTGTGATTCATATCGCACCCAGACACTCACACAAACGGTGCCCTGGTGAATTGCACAATAACGACGACACACTGTGCGCCATGGTATAACGGAAAATGACACCAGCGTGTTGATGTGTGCGTGTCTTGATGTGTATAATTAGAGGAATCTATTGCCCACAGGCGGAAGCCACAAAGGCAGAGAGTCGCAGCGAGGCGGTGTGTTTGGGGAGCGGGCATCTATCCAGAACAGCTGCCCGGATTACGGTTTAATAAAAAAAAAGCTCCTCACAATGCCCGACTCAGACCCCCACTGACACACGCCCCACGACACCCCCATAATACACTAACTCTGATGACGTCCCGTTACCCACAGGGGGCTGCACCCGGATCCCATGCCTTGTTCCCGGATCCTGCGCCGCACAGCCTGCAGCGAGAGGCAGGCTGAGGAGGGGCCGCTGTCCCTCCCTGTTAATTTGGGCTCATTGAGGGATTCAGAAAAGAGTCATGGGGAGACTTTCATCTTCAGACATAAAGAAAGAGCCTGTGAGATCAAGATGGTGAAAAAAGGCAGACAATAAAAGGACGGGGGGAAAAATAAACACTTTCTATGAAGCCTGTGTATATAATGAATTATTAATTCCTTATATTTAGTTGTATGTTTAAGCAAACAAAGGTAACCATAGTTATAACTCCCAAAACTATAATGAATTAAAACAAAATGGCCAAAAGGTGTAACCATGAATATTTATTAAAACGGACAATTAAAATGAGGCTAATCAAGTTTTGAAACTTTCAATGAAAATTTGAAACATTTTCAAACAGTGCTCAGATGTGCTCAGTAATTTTTTTTTTTTTTTAAATTAAGCAAATAAAATGCATGAGAGTCAATGTTCCATCATTGGATAAAATATAAACCCGTTTGCAGAGACAGGTTTATATAACTGTATATAATATAATCAACACACCGTCAAAGACGAACACTAGCATTATAGTTCTTTATGTCTAATAATTTGTTTTAAACACAAGAAAACAACAAGAAAATTGAAGCCTATATAGTTGATAGCAACGGAGATGCATATGCATTTATATATGCACATAGGTTTTAAAGAGTGTTATCAAATAAAGAGCATAAGGGAGGGTTTATATCATCCTGAAATCATTAAATCAGCTAATAAAAGTCTTTCCTGCTCCTGAGCGAGCTTATCTAGAGGAGGTGTCTTAACAGATAGACACAAAACATTGGCAGAGGAATTGGTCTTAGTATCTGTGCGTGAGAGGAAAGATGCTGTGCTATCTGAAGGGGGGGGGGGGGGGGGGGGGTTCTATCATCCCTCCATCAGTGGCACTCAGAGCCTATCGTCCCCACTCGCTGAAATGGAGGAGAGATTAAAAATAGAGCCTTATTCTTCACTTGCAATTCAATTTCGGTCTTCGCTATATGACAGTTTTACCAATGCGGTCTCGCTCAAAACTTCACACCCACTTTATACTTAAAAATAAACCTAGGACTAGGCCATGGCTAGAGTTTGACTTCAATTTGGAGAAATTTCCCCTCATAATTATGTTTTTCAAGCTAACATGGTTCAAAGCTTGTTTCGCATCAATAAATTAAAGTCCCCTAATGGCCACACATGTTGCTGTACATAGTCAGTGTGTCAACATCACTGGTTTGTAGCTATATTCAGTGATGGAAAGCAATCTATAATTCATGAGCATAATAATAATCAAAAATTCAAACAGGGGCTGGAGTGTCAGTAGTTTGTAATTCTGTAAAGCTTATTAATAAACAGGCTCATTTATGATACTAATTTCCTGGCGTTTGCGGGTGGCAGAGATCACAGTTCTTCAACTGTATCGGTCAGCTGGGATATGTCAAGCATTAATCATGGAAATGGGAAATAGACTTCATCATTCTAAAGCCTTTATGTTTGTGATGACAATTTATACATCATAAATGTGCATCTTTCTCTACCGTAACAACCATCATTGATGGCCTTCTAAACGTTGGGTAAAATCGACAGAATCTAACAACACAAATTCACAGAATTAAAAGATAAGCACAGATTAGTTTGCACATTCTAACAGTGGGTGAACAAGATGCCATTTACATGTCTTACGCCATAATCTGATGAGTTTCTGAGGGAAATTACAGGAACAATTGACTCAAATGAATCTGCTCTTTTCCAATCACAGCAAATGGGATTAAATTTGAAAAAGCATTGAGAACCCCATTCAAATCTTCTCCACACTGAAGAAAGATTGAAGATAAGCTATATTTTTGAGATACTACGGCTGTTGGTGAAATAATATCTGCATGTTTTGATGTCTTGCATAATGCACATTTACAGTTGGAAAGAAACAGTCTTTCAGTACAGTGTGTGAACAGCAGCTCTGTGAGTGTACTGTGAGGTTTTCTAATACCGCAACAAGCAATCTAGGAGGTATTTTTATTCGATCTGACACTCAGTTTGGGCTGACTTCTTACAGGAACACATGCTGCCTCCCAAATTGTTAATTATTCAGAGATGCAACAAAGATCTGTGTATGTGTGTGTGTGTGTGTAATATCACATGGTGAACCCAAACTGTGCATTACAGTAGATGTCAATTCAGAGATGAAATCACTGTAAACCTTTGCACTATTCATAAACCCTTCATCCTAAACGAGAGATGACAGCAAAGAGAGAGCGAGACAGACAGAGGGAGACAAAGGGAGAGACATCAAAAGAAAGTGACATACTGATTTTAAAACAAACCACAAGAAGATGAGTCAAACCTTCCCTGTTGTGTCTTTCTAGCCCCAGCTCCCTGCTCTCCAAAACAAAAACACAACAAATGCACTTAAACCAACCCTGGCCAGGAAGAATGGCAGGGGCCTCTGGGACCTGAAGGCTTCATCAGAATCGGCAAGGTGAATGGTACACAGTTTAATCAAACACACAATACAAGCATATCAGCCAATAGAACTTGATCAAATTATGAACATTCAAAGCATGGGGTAAACAAATAGAAAAATGGGATTAAAAACAGAGTCAAACATGTGAAAGGTCACTAAAATCAATGATACCAGCTGTCCATGTATTCCCAAACACATTGCATAAAGGGGTCAAGGTCAGGCATGGGATCAAGGTCAAAGCTCAAGGGCAACAAAGTATACAAACAGCTGGTCAGTTGGTTCAATGTCTGACCTAGTCATCAGTAAGATGCGCCGGGGTTTTTTTTTGGGGGGGGGGGGGGGGGGGGGGCATTTGAAGGAAATGTTTCCCCTTTGTAGTCAAGACCACAATTTGTTAAAGGAATAGTTCAATAAATTAAAATTGTCATTATATACTCGTTACTTCTCTTCTGTAAAACACTGTTTCCCATATGGCAGAAAGGAATGGACACTGCAATCCCCAAAATTACAAACTAAAAATGGTATTTATTATATATACAAAAATAAAAAATAAAATGTAGTTTACATATGAGGACTGTAAAATGTTTATAAAAATATTAATATATTAATCATTTTATTATTAGTTTTATTTTGTTTGTTACTTTTTATAGACTACTATATTTTTATTACTGTATGAAATGCATCTTATATGATATAATATTTGTCTATATAGTATTGAAAAATAATAGTAGTAGTAGTAGTAGTAGTAGTAGTATATAGAAAAAGGTGCATCAAAACATTAGCATCTAAAAATGATTGGTTCTCAAGTAGCTCAAGTAGTCAAACATTACTGACATCAAACCTAATGCAGCCATTTGATTTGAAAGCTACGGCAGATTGAAAGATTTTCAGTAGGCTAAATAATGACATTAGGGAGAGTAAATGATGACAGCATTTCATTTTTGGCAAACTATCCCTTTAAAAGGAGCTCAGCTGGGCCCACTGATACATCAAAGTCAAAGGATGTGCAGCAGAAAACACAACAACGGCCTCTGGATACTGTTTACTGTTATCAACCTCAGAAATCCATAATAACAGTCACTCAGCACAGAAATTGAGGGAATTTGGGATTTGCCAACAGCATAACCCAAGTGGAGGCATATAGTGAGCAAAGGTTTTACACAAAAAGCAAACAACTAATCATGTCTTTCCGGTTTCTCTCCACTCTCTCCATTACTCTCTCCTTCACACCCACGTCAATTTAATGTCACCATTCAACGTCACATCACAGCAAATGACATATTTCATATCACACTGCAATTAGAGCGAGAACCGGGGGCTGTAGGATGCTGCGTTTGAGCGCTGACGAGAGAATGGGGTAAAAGCGCTGAAAAACGTGTACGTGTGTCGCATTTAAACAAAAGTCATGCTGTTCTTTCTTTTCGTGTTGTTTTGCACTCCCGCTAATCAGATTCAATATCCATGTTAAACTCAGAGTAATGATCCTATTTAGACTCACTGCCAGATTAATCAACTTTCCTAACCCTGACCCCTGGTTGGGGGCTGAGATGTAAACAGTAGGACATCTGGGGCGGGGGCTATATTTTGATAGTCTGTCTTCTTTTTACAATCCCATGCACCTCTGCTCATGGCCTGATCACCGTTCCCCATCAAAGAGTGACATTTATTACCTGCACTCAGAGCCACATGTGTCTACAGGTGATCAGAGTGACAATAAAATCTGTCTCTAGTGGGGATTTTTTCATGAAAGATGCCTTCCCATGATGCATTTCATCAGATCTTTCTATATTTACATGCTATGTACGCTACTATTTATAGGTCTCAATATGCTGAAGGAAATCTTATCCATTTATACAGTGAAGTATGTACTCTGAAATAAACACAATTTTGGCTGCTGCCGGGCCAAGATCGAACCCCTGTAAACCCCAGGGAGAAAATGATATATCAATAAATAATATCAGATGGCTATCAAACGTGGAAAATAACACCCACAAGCCCTTGTAAGGAACTTGCCACTTTGCCCCATAGGGAGTGTTTTTGATTTAATCATGGTCATTTGATGCCTGTACATTTTGACATTTTCTCATCTCTTTCAATCGAAACATTATTAATACAGAGCTGAACTTGCAGCAATGTAATTGTGTGTTAGCATGTATGTGTGTCTATAGTCTAAAGTGCGATTGGACTGAATAGTAATACCGCTAATGGAACGGCCGGGAAGGTCACACTATCACCTCTACGGGAGCTCAAAAGGAGAGCATAATCAATACTGTTGGACAGGTGAGAGAGTGAGAGCGAGCGATGTATAAATGGCCTCTCTCTAACAATATGATGTGCTGCATAGTTCACCTCTAAACCTATAAATCAGCAGCTCGTTCAGAAATGAGGTGAGAACAGCTCAAGTGTTATGACAGCGCACAGACAGGAGACTGTAACTCTGGTCTCCCCTGGGCTAAACAAACGCTTGTTTCTAATATAGCTAAAAGCCAAGCTCGCATGCAGTATACAGACTAATGGCGGTAAAGTCGGAGTACAGATCTGAGGGTTTTAATGCACATTTTGTGGCACCAATCCACGTAAAATAGCTTGCCCTTGCTACATAGTATGCCTGTTCACATAATGTAATTTTAGACAGTGCAAACACTATAGACTCCAATGCAGTATCTCAGGGTTAAACTAAGTCTAATTTTAGATCTGGACATGTTGATGTCAAAAATAAAAAATATGCCCATAAATTAAAAATTAAGCCATAAAAACAATACAATAAAAAAATTAAAATAAACATATAATCTAAAATAAATAATAAAGTAATAACCTTGCATTGTGTATTCTGTTGGGGATATCTCACTGGCATACATAAAAATATACAATTAATATTAACAACAATAACAATAACCTTAAAAAAAATAATAAAATAAAAGTACAACAAAAATAATGACTTCTCGTTTCATGTTATGTTGGAGAAAGGTGTACATTAAAAAATAATCAAATACAAATAAAAAAAATATATATATAATATAATAATAAATATAAATGTGACCCTGGATCACAAAACCAGTCACAAGTCGCATGCGTATATTTGTGACAATAGCCAACAATACATTGTATGGGTCAAAATTATCGATTTTTCTTTTATGGCAAAAATCATTAGGATATTAAGTAAAGATCATGTTCCATGAAGATATTTTGTGAATTTCCTACTGTAAATATATAAAACATGTATTTTTGTGAGTGAATGCAGCACAATCGCCAACATAAATGGACAACTTTAAAGGCGATTCTCTCAATGTTTCGATTTTTTTACACCCTCAGATTCCAGATCTTCAAATATTTGTATCTCGGACAAATATTGTCCTATCTTAACAAACCATACACCGATGGAAAGCTTATTTATTCAGCTTTGAGATGATGTATAAATCTCATTTTCAAAAAATGTACCCATGTGACTGGTTTTGTGGTCCAGGGTCACAAATAAACTATAATAACTTTGTTTTGTGTTCTGCTTGGAACATTCACTGTGCAACAAAGCTCCAACAGAGTGGCTTTGTGTATGGAGAATGGTCCATCAGCTGAGAGAGAGATTACCAGCACTCAGAGATCAGAGATGAGAGACAAGAGAAAGTCCCTCTCTCTGCAAAATGGCCATTCATTAACCCACGGCCAGGGGAAAACACTGCACACCAAACTCCACAGAAATGGATCAGCCTCATCGATTGTGGCCCGCAGAAGGTGTGGAAACGGATACTTCAGCTGCCGAAACAGTGGATAGCGTTTCATAAAAACACCAGCTCTTCACCCCTTTCCAGCCCGTATTGGGTTTCTGCCACACGCAATACAAGCGTAATGCTGTTATATCCATAGACAGGCAGAAAAAAAAAAAATAGTACAAAACCGTGTGTCTGAATCAAACCACTGACTGTAACAGGACCTTTTTTCTTACGAACAGATGGTTTCATTGAGAAGATTAAGAGCAAATTAGCGGTTGCTGAACAAACTTGAAGCTCATAGGGGTAATTTAGTTTTTACTTGAGTATTTTTCAAATCTGTAAAAGGCCCAGACATCAAGTAGCCAGTGTTCATGAAAACCATCCTGAGGTTAAGTGAGCTGTTAGACACCCGTAGAGAGACAGTTTCCGGCCTGGCAAACCCAAAATAGTCACGCCGGTCTGAGTCGGCGTTTTCCGTGGATCATCGTAATTTCACTCCTCATTCCTGAATCAATTATGCATGTCCACCACTGATAAGAAGAGTGCCAGTGCCAATCCGAGGGGCGAGGGGAAATTGGGGGTCGAGGAGTAAGGTCTGCCGTGAAGAGCACTTTGCTAAAACAATAAAAAGAACGGGCATGAGTCTTCTGCTCTGGGCCACACAGAACAGAGGCTGAGATTAATTAATGACACAACAGGAGCAAGTGTGCAGCGCAGCCCAGAGCCAATAAAGCAATGCTAAATGCTGATAAGTGCTAAGTGAGTGGAGCACTTCAGCTACATTTCAGTAGATGCCAATGGGGTAGAGGGTTATTTAAACCCGATATTAGCTTTGAATTGCAATGAAGAAACAGGTCAAGGTTAGCGTTTGGGTGTGAGGTCGGTTTGAGTGTCGTTTTTTTGCCGTGTCACACTGTGGGGCTTTTTCCTCTTTTAAATGATACGCTAAAGAGAAAATATGTAGATTAATTATTCACTTAAGAAAGCCCCTCTTTCGCTTCGCTTGCCTCTGTCCTCAAACCTTTTGGCTTAATGCCAATCCCCCTCCTCCACCACCCCCAAACGCTCTCCATATCTTGGTTTTTGCCTAATCACCCCAAAAGATCTGGCAGACTTCCATATGATAACCAAGAATAGGACTGTAGTAACCATAAACAGCAATGATGTTTATGTGCTGTAGAAATTGAGGTAATAATGAAGTGCTGAAAGAATTAAAAAGATTTAAGAGTGTAGAAGTACAACGGGTGTTGCTAGAGTTATACCATGCTACAAGAACCAGCAAGACTCTTCAGGGGAATGCCTGAAGGCCATATATGTCCATTAGACCTTCTGCAGCAGATTACATCAATTCTCAGCTCCCTTAATGGTGTAAACAGAAGGTCTCGGTGACAGAGTGAAACGTGTGTTTGTGTTAAAAGTCTACCGTATAAAAACAGATGAGGCCTTGCAACGAGTCAGCATGGGGTATAGCCCACTGAGGAACGAGTCTACGGTGAACGAACGGTTGGTTTGCCAGGCCAACAGCTGAGACTAAACAGCTATAATGAAATAACAGAAACCAATTAGAGACAAATCCAATACAATTGCCCTGGTCTTTCTTTGGTGCTTTTGCTCAGCTAACGCAGAAAATCTCTTTAAGGAGTGAAAGAGAATACATTTATGACTAAGCCTCGATTTTTCATAATGTCATTTTCAGTAAAAAGGTTTGCTTGATTACACACAGTGTCTAAACTAGGGCACAAACTCAGGAGAACAAAATGGCAGTCAGCAGTTTCTTTTGTTAGCAGCATCAAAAAGCTTCAAGAATTCAAATACTGAATCTCATCTGAATGCCCTTGAAACTTCATTTCCCATGATGCCTTGTATTTTTTGGGGTGAAATAAAAGTGCAGAATGTGTCTTGTTTGACAATAACATTTATTTTACTAGAAATGCATAAGAGGACTTGCATAACTATTCATTTTTTACTAGTCATTCAGAGAAGTAGTCGACTAGTTAGCTAGCCAATATTTCCTGATGGCCAGCTGTAGGAAAAGCCATGCCATGTGATCAGCGGCTGGTCGACAAAAGTCAACATCATTGACTAAAACGCAATAAAACAAATTCTTTCCTCAAAGGTCCCTTTCTGATATATATTTTTTTTTTCAAAGAAGGTCACATCCAGCTTTAGAGAACTAGATATCACAGAACGATCATTGGCTGTTAAAATTCAGTCATTTCACAGCATATTGACCAACAGAATGCAGCTTGGTTTGAAAGAGACTTCTGTGTAAGTTGTGCTTCCGACATCACTACACAAATGGCAATAGATTTTTTTTTTTACCTTTTTGCCAACAAGAATTCACCAATTCTTCAACCTAGGGAAATAGTCAATGGGCTGCAGGCTGAATTACACAGTCAATTCAAAGAACACGAAAACTTTAGGACTCTTTTGACTTGCTAACATCTCTGGACAGACATATAACTCTCGCAGGTTGGTCTACAATAATGGAAATTCCCATAATGCACATACAATGTATTGTGAGATCTTCATGATTTCCTACTTACGTATCCCCTACGGAAGGTTACAAACAACACACACTTCTATACCCTTTAAACAAACACAAAAGAACATGGCATGATGAATGCATGTGCAAGTCAAACGCAGTGCACATGCTCTAATGAGCAGCCCATCTCATGTATCTCCCATCTACTGGAATAGAAAGTGTTTCTTTCAAAGATCTGTAATTACCATTCCATGAGCGTAGTGAAAAGCCCCATAATCCTTTGGGAGAGACGGTGTAGCCGAGATAAAAATCCACTTATTAAGGTTTGGGTGATGGTTCTGTCAGCAGGGGATGAAGGGACAAGAGAAAAGGAGGGAATGAAGGAAATGAGGGCTGAGTCTCTTAATTTCAGCATAATTTTATACATCTTTCTGCTACAGTGCATGTAAAGGAAGTGTGATGGTTTGAGTGTAACATTTTTTATATGCAAATTATATTTATCCAACAAACAGCGACAAAATGGGGTGGGGTGGGGTGGGGTGGGGGGTGAGTTAGGAGCTCTATAACAGCAGACACACACCCGCTGCGCACCTTTTCTAGGTTGTTCCTGTCTTGTATTGTCAAGGGAACAGAATGAGTGACCCAGTTGTGAGGAAGCCCATTTTCCTGCTTCCACAGCAGAGAGTCACACCGGTCACCTCTTGAGACTGGAGGGAGCGCTGTGATTGGCTAATGTAAGCTCACCTGCAATATGTCCTCTACTGTTACAGTGACATGTGAAGACCACGGCTCATAAATCAGAGAAAGCGAGAGGAGGAGGAAAAAGAGAGAGAGAGAGAGAGAGAGAGAGAGAGAGAGAGAGAGAGAGAGAGAGAGAGAGAGAGAGAGAGAGAGAGAGAGAGAGAGAGAGAGAGAGAAAGGGAAAAGAAATGAAGATGAAGGAACAAAAGAAAAAGATAAAGAGCTGGCTCTGCGGTTAAGCAGGACAGCAGCTATTTCTCCGTCGCAATGCTAACACAACACATTCAATGACGGTCATAATTTATGCGTTACAGTTTCAAAGAACACAAATCAGCTGAACAAAGTAGGCCTTGCATTCTGTATTCAGAGTTGTTTAACTGTAAAGTTGAACGTTTAAAAGTAGTATGAATTCAGCTGATAAAGCAATGGACTGCCCTTGTGTAAAAAACGCATCCTTGTACAGCCTATTGGGGTTTTTATTGGATGTTTAATAGACAGGTGTCAGATTAATAAATAAATAAAAACAAGTGGAAAATGTTGACATGTTTAAATTAATCAACTCAAACTTTCTTACACCCGGTTCTGCTTTCAACTACGGCCCTGAAAAAAATTTCAACCGTCATCTTCAGACACAAAGACGTTTCGAAGACTAATTAAAACAATAGAAGTTTGGAGTTGCCGAACGAATATGAATAACCTTTCGCCACACTATTTAATTAAAGATCAACTTTGGTTTTAATTAAACGTTTGAAAGAGAATGTTCACAGTCTGTTACACAGAGTAATTAATGTAGAATCAAGGAGTTCCTATCTGGCTGAAAGGAGTGGCGCCTCAGCATGTCTGATTCTAATCATTCCCTCACCATCTTACACACATAGCACTTCCGCAGGCTTAAGAACATGTTGACAAACTCTGTCACATGCGCACACACAGTTGATTGGACATCGCCTGCGCGTGGATCAGATCAAACTGGATTGATTAAACCGAACAGAAGCATCTCTTGAACTTGAGTCCTGAGCTTGGTAAGGCTGTCTGCTCACAGAGGCGGCAGCACCGAATAAAGTAATACACTTAGCACATAACAAGACATTACTGGGTACAAGCAAAATAGAGACATTAAGGTTCTAAACCAGTTTGGACAGGATGCAGCCCTTATGCAGCTGGTAAACGTGACTGGGAGGAATGATTATAGTGGAGAATTGTGGAAAATTACACATCCGATGGGGATTTATGGGTTTTATGCCGTTGCTTATGCAATGCACTAAACTTAATTCTCATTTCCTACACGGTGAATTATCTGTGTGTAAAATCAGCCATGATTTTTAACTACTTAAAGGGATAGTTCAGCCAAAAAGTAAGTCATACAGGTTGGAAACAACATACTATTTCACATACAGTATTTAATTCTTAACATACCTAGAGATTTTGCAAGAAAAAAAAAAAACGTTTCTTCACCTTCCAAAATTCATCATGATTTACAATCACACGGAGTACAACTAACACTAATAGGCATTAATCTAATTACACAACTGCTTCTGATGGTCCATGACAGTTTGATTTTCTGTAAGAGTCCAGAGGTTGTTGAGAAAGATAGAGATGGTTCTAGCAGACAGATGTCCATTAGTTCAGAGAGGCTCTAATAGCTGAAGCTGCCATTCGAAGGTGGGCATCTCCTCCAGGGCGTTTAGGTAGTTTTACGGCAGTCTTAATGGTCTGTTTACTGCTGTTTAAAAGGAGAGGTCTGGCTCATAATGCTTTAATAAGACTTCTCATAAAATACTAGAGGCTTCTGGACTTTCAGGGTGGATCCAGACATGCTAATTATGGTGAGAGGACAGAGCAGAAAAGAGAGACAGTCATAGTGTTTGGAAGACACATTTGAGAGAATATGAGAACATTTTTCAGTAGCGTGACAATCAGCTGTCTACAAAATAGTGTAGATTTCAAACATGTCAAAATAAATCAATGGCCGACTCATCTGAGCTCATTTCAGAGCAAAATATTAAGCTAAGCGCTTAATATTAATGTTAATATTAAATAATATAATGTTTACAATTCAAGTCAAGTCTTATTAATTGTATTCAGTCCAAATTTAGTATTAACTGTAATTTGCAGTTTACTTTTTTATAATAAACTAGCCTATAACTAATAAGCTATAATTAATTAATTTATAATATAGTATAAATGTAAACAAATTGAATTTTTGATATCTATTTAGTATCCATTTAATAAACAAAACCAGTTGAGAACCCCTGGTGAAGCAAACTGCTAGTTGAACGTTTTTAAGCTACAGTTTCAATGCAATCTAGTTAACACTGCCACATCCACACAACCCACAATGTCTGTTATTCACACAAATATGAAAAAAAAAAAAACCTTTCCACAGACACTATGCAACCCAGCTAAAATAGACATGGTAATCTAAGCCCCGCATATCTTAAACTGGCGCTGAATGGTAGAGCGGAGCCCGTATCCTCCATTACTGCAGTATGATTACAGAGCTCTGGCATTCGCTTCACCTCGGGATGAATAACCCTCCTTATGAATGAGCATAGTCAAGAATATTCTCTTTCCCTCTTTCTCTTTCTCGCTTTTTTGGTGTCTCTGTCAGCTTTGATTTCTCACTTCCTTTCAGAAAACATCCAAGAACTTCACAAACGTGGAACTGTGGCTGAATTTAAAATGATCAGGGAAAAATGTCTTTGTTGCACCCAAAATTTCCAACAAGAGAAGGCTTGAGCGTGATTTATTTGTACTTACAAGACAGAAGACCATTTAATTTAATAGTATTAAAAATAGACAAGCACAATGAACAACACTGACTACAATTCCCATGATGCTCTGCCCCATCTATGCTGTGTGTAATCAGTGATGTAACAGAAGAAACCATGTGCAGTCACCCTGCTGAGCTGCAAACGGGCTTTATCAATTATAGAGGGCACAGAGGAGTGGTAGACCAAACAAAGCTCCACTAAAAATAGACACATATCAAATGCATGACATGTCATGGCTATTTTTAGACCCAATGTGTTCATGCAGTGCAGGAGCTCAAACCTTCCTCTTACTGATACAGATCTAATACACATCCTTATGTCAGGAACATAATCTACACAGGTACACAAACATGGATGTGAATGCCAAAGTATGCCAAGTGTGAGGTGGCATGAGCTACTGTTCAAAGGTTTATGGTCAGTAAATGTTTTATTTTTTTTAAATAAATTAATACTTTATTTAGCAAGGATGCATTATGATGCATTGATCAAAAAGTAACAGTAAACTTTTATGATGTTCCAAAAAAAAATCTATTTAAAATAAATGCTGTTCTTTTTGCTCTATTAATCAAAGAATCCACAAAAATATTAAGCAACAAAACGTTGCTGAAAATAAGAAAGGTTTTCTTAAGCAGCAAATCAAAATATTTCTGTGACACTGAAGACTGGACAATTAATGCTTCAATGGCAGCCTTGCCATCACAGGAATAAATTACATTTTGAAACATTAAAATAGAAAACAGATATTTTAAATTGTAATATTTCACAATTTTTACTGTATTTTGGATCACATAAATGACTTTAAAAACATTACCAATCCCAAACATTTGAGTGGTAGCATACATGCCTTTTTAGCACTCAGGGGGTCGATAAATGTATTCATTTAAATTTACACATGAAACTAGATGTTATTCAGATATACAATCATATATAGAAGATCAAGAAAGCTTATAATTTCCTACAATCCTGTGCATTTCAGCAGTTAGCTCAAGAAACATGTCATTAACAAGAGTGACTGAAAGTGAATTTGTTTATATAGTTATCACTTTTCAATTAAATCTATAGAAATAAGCATTGTATTATTATATATTAGTTTGCTTAGGCCTATATCTCTAAAGATCACTTGAATTTGTTCTAGATCATACATGATGTTATGATGCTTTGGGTAGGCTTTCTGTGAAGTCACTGATTGTGTTTACACAGAAAGAAAAGGTGAGGCTGCATCCTCCTATTTTTCTCAGTTACCTTCATTCCCCCATGTGCCCTCCCTTCTTTTCTGTGGCTGAATAATAAGCCCAGTATAAGAGGCTGGTGTGTGTGTGTGTACGCGTGTATGTCTGACCCCAGATACACTAACAGACCAGCATGTTGTCGGCAGTGTGGATCTCAGACCGCTCCCAGGTCATTATTGCGCCTCACTTCTCATTTGCAGGCTTTACCCACAAAACAACCGCAGCAAAAGGTTTCCAGCTCTGCCACAGAACAGACCAACTGCAGCTAAACTCGCCTAGAAAACTGCACAAAAAAGTCATTAAAATGGAATGAGACACACACGCACAGAGAGAGAGAGGCAACAAGACAGGCAGGAGGTTTATCAACACATTATAGTGTGGAACCAAGCAAGCCTTAGGAAAAGAAAGGACAACTATGAAATGTGCTATATATTTTATATTTTTGAACTATATTTGTACATTTACTGAAGATAGCAGTAATGCACGTGTTACCAAACCCCCCAAAATACGGAGATATTATTTTCCTATGATCGTGTGAATGTGATAAATTGCGGCAAAGACTGATGTATAATATCTGCCGTTAAATCTCAGCCAGTCTGATAAATGTATGTTGTGTTCGATTACTAGATTGGGTTGTTGTCACACGATAGGAAATGGTTATTTTCTCTCCGATAAGTGAAGCTACCACAACATGCCACAACACATGGTAGGCGAGAGAGAGATAGAGAAAGAGCAGCCTGGCTGTCATGGCAACCCTCCCATAGATTCATAAAGGGAAGAGGCCTAAGTTTTGCTGTCATAGAAGTATTCAGGACGCACGCATATTGAAGTGTCTCTTACAAATGAGTTGTGTACTTTCACACTGGATGTTTCTCTATAGGCCTGCTCTGTTTCTCTGCAGAAATGCCCAACTCGAAACCACTGTGTTTTCCTCTGGGGTTTGGCATAAGCAGCTGCAGAGAGAGTGATAAAACTGTTGTATACACGGGACACACACACACACACACTCAACATGCCCATATTCACATATGCACTCCGAAACACACACACATACAGTTTCCCCTGCATCTAAAGCACGCTGTCCTGCAGCATATTTCATCATTAAATTTCAACACTTAATCCTCTGCTCCAGTGGCTCCAGCTCTCTCAAATCATTTCAATAATCTACATTTGTGGTGAGCGTCCAAACAAACACACACATCCAACAAAGGCGAGCCAACCCACCAGGTTTGGGCACACAAAGTAGGAACGGGTCACGGTGGTAAACCAGTTGACTAATCACGCAACAACAGACAATATATATTTATAACAATTTATATTTTCATATTTTATACATTCATAAATGCATATTCAATAAAGAACTAATAATAATAATAATTTGTTATTTGTTTGTTTAATAGTTTATTCATTTATACATTAAATTCATTCAAATATAAGTACCCTGACACATCCCTAATACTGTACATAGTGTATTCGCTCCTATGTACATGCTCACAAATCCGTAAAATAAAGAGGACTGGAAAAATTAGTGAGAGAGGGACGTACAGGCAGTCAGATCTAAAGGATAACGTGACCTTTTCCCCACCACCTTCTACCATTCATAGACAAATTGAAGCCTTTTCCGTCAGCCATCACCATCGACAACCGGCAATCTGAGCCGTCATCCTGAAACAACCCGTCTCCGCGGTCTGAACAATTTTACAGTGTCTGAATCGCGCCCTTTGAACTGTGCATCTCCTCAGTGGCGTCTCCAAGGGCCGAAGAATTCACTTCAGTGCACACCTCATGGCTAAATGCACAGAACCTCATCAGATGACACACATACTTCGACCCATCTACACACAAGCATTTTCCCCTCTGTCCTTCACACTGGGCGCTGTCAGCCAGACTTCCTGTGCCAGGTCTGCTTCAAGGTTAGCTGCTCATTGTATTGAGTGAGTGGCTGAGGTTCTCTCAGCGGCAAGCAGGCCTACTGGATGCATTATCACCTCAGCGGGGGGGCTTATCCGGCCCTCCTGGTCTGCGTGTACCCCGCCAGTGAAACGGGCTGCCACGAATGCCTCGCGCGAAAGGATTAAAAGACTGTCGACTTCACCCTTGGCTCAAAACAGATTCGCTGACCGCAATTAATAGGTTTAATTTCACCCTTTTTGACACAGCTACTGGCCAAAGCAGAGGATTGAGGCCTTGGCCATATGGCCTATTTCTTATACATAAACACTGAAAGGCATCATGATGGGTTTTTGAAAGGATAATGTAGATGCCTACTAAAGAGAACTAAAGAGATTGGAGAGAATTAAGCCAACGTGTAAAATCATATGTGGTGGCATAAATTTCATTTATAATATAAATGTAAGCCTAGGCCTATATTTAAATATAATTAAAGGGGTACTTTACAGCTGGCAAAATAGACTTTCAATAAAACTTTGCTGCTTATGCAGTAAGAAAGGTGAACATTTTTTGAAATCGGTGCTATCTGACTAGAAAAAAACAAAGAAGAAATGCTTTTGTCTTCCCTTTTGCCAAATACGTAGGAAACCTTCAACACCCATAATGCACTTGGTATGTTGACGTCCAAGGCCACTCACACCAGTCTGCTATGGATATGCTTGATCAGAGTCAAATGGTGCCTTTTAGTCAAAATGGTCTTTTAGGTGGACTTTTTGTCAAAAATGGTGTTGACTTGTATTGCTCCCTGGTGCAAGAATTTAAAAGAGTAAACGTTTAGTGAGAGTGAGTTACTTTTGGTTTCCAGTGAAGGATCCAGTGCGTTGTAAAATATGCTGTGGCAAATATGGAGCGAATCCCACGAAGGAAATCTGAAAATCTTATAGTCAACATTTCAAACTGGATGACCACAAACACAGCATTTTATGCCAACCAGAGGGGGAAAGCTGAAAAATAACAACTGCTGTCCTGTCGATCCAACTGCCCATAAGCTGTCAAAGGCCTTTTATGTCATCGAGCGGACTTTTGCCGACAAATAAATGTGAATTTCGCGGCCTAGGTAACACAGACAACAAGTAAACTGCATATTTTCAACCTGCTTTGTATTGTTGCAATGTCAGAAGTATATGTAAATGAACAAAGTTGCACTTTAAATACTATTATTTCATAATTTTTAAAATAATAATATTAATAATAATCTATATTACAAAATACTTTTATTAAATAAATACATTAAATAAATATAAAGCATAAATTCCTTTATTTTGTTGCACTAGAGACATAAAAAGTGCATTCAAAATTTCACACAAATTTGTGGAAAAAAAGAGGCATAGGGAGAAAGGGATGGATAGATGGGTGGATTAATGAAGAACAAGGGAGCAAGAGGGGACAAAGAGGTTCCAAAGTCCCAAAACCACATCTGGTCTGGGGGTCCGCCGCAGTGCCAGGGGTGCTGAACAACTGCTGCAGCAAATGCAGCAGTTTCGTGTTTTCAGCTCTGTGCTTTTTATGCTGATGGCCGTGTGTGCACGCATTATAAAAACGTGTCTGTGTGATATTCTCTGGAGGGTTTAGAAGTTGTTTACTGCTTCTCTCTAGGGTTTGGCTACAGCTCTGACTTTTAACACGATGAGACACAGAACATCCTGTCATTGCACCTCCTCTCGGAGTCAACTACGCTAACTACGGTTGGAGAACCGCAGTCATGCTGAATGCAGTAAGCCTTGGATTATCCTATTCAAATTTAAAATAAATACCTGGTGGAGATTCTAAACTGCAATAAATGGAAATAAAATAAATAAATAAAAAAAAATCACTGCAACACAAGGAAAAACAAGACATCTCAAAACTCTCATTTTGATTTCATGGGGTCTTTTTTCCCCCCAGGTTTCCGTACGACTCTCGCATAAACGATCAAAGTTGCTCCAGATAATATTTACTTTTCATGATGAGCTCGTCTTCAGCTGGTAAACAATTTACTGAGTGTGACGTGCTGGCGGACTATAAATCACCATGCAAAAAGGACAGTAATAAACTCATTTTCATTGATTAATGACTGCCAGCGAGGACTATGTTCTTGTTTTGTCTAAAAGGCAACTGTGACATCATCGGCTGTTTTCCCGCAGAGATCTGCAATCACTGAAATGGCAACTAAAAGGTTTCTGTGTGTTTGTGTGTGTGTGCATGGTTATGTGTGTGCATGGTTATGTGTGTCCGTCTGCCTGAAAGAGAAAGACACTGTGTTGTCTGTCTGTTCCTTGGAGATTTGTTTGGCTTGTTCGTATCTGGAATTCGGTGTCTGTCATTTCGTCAATCATAGTCTCTAACAAAACAAGTCAGTCATTTTTTTTAATGGAATGGCACACAGAAAACATCCTTATTACCTGCAAGATCTTACAGAGTAAGTTGTCTTGAAGTATGAGTGCTCCATCTCTATAATTACAACAGTCTCAACTGTAACAATAAGTATAAGTTTTAATAATCGTTCTAATTCAATAATAGGGAAGTCGACACCACAACTACATAGATAATGACACAGAGGAACAATTTCATCGGAATCACTTTCAGAACGATCTTTTCCAGCTGATGAATGACAGCCAATCGGAATCCACCAGACTTCAAAAAGCTCAAGCATTTGGCAGAAAGCATAACTGCAGCACATGCTTATAATAAAGTGAATGTCATCGTGCCTTGGTGTGGAAGCTAATATAGTTATCATTCTTGGTGTGAACAAGTCTTAAATCTGGCGTAAGTTCCAGGACAACTAACATTGCTTACAGCACCAAAACAGTTTTTTGTTTTGGGGGGGGGGGGGGGGGTCTAGTCTGTTATGCCACGGATTTTCATCCACAGCCAGACCCAACTACAAAACACACCACCACAATAACAAGAATGCGTCAAATTGGAATCCTGCCTTTTGGCAAAGATTTGCCTGTCTGTAACGTCAACACCCTGGAGGTTTAGCACTTGAGAAAAAGAGAAAAATGATACTCTCATTCTCACTCATCCTCTCTGTCTGTCTTACCCTCTCTTGCTCTCTCTATTTTAATGTTATTTTCTGCTCTGTGCAGTGTCTGGCTGGCCCTTGGATTCGTCTCAGACACGGCTCCGCTGAGGCACAGTCAGAGAAGAGGGTACCGGGCCGAAAGCCCCTGCACCGCATCATCCAATTACCCCCGACAGCCTCTGCCTGTGCAGGGATTCCCATGGCCCTCTCTGCCTGACTCTCACTGCGCCGCTTACCAACCGTTTCTCTCTACACGCGTCATACACAACAGCAGAAGATTGCCGAGCATGACCATGATTGCAAAACTCACTGGATCTAACATTCTTACAGAACGGATGTAGTTGACCACGCTCTGATCTTCTCATGTGTCATAAATGCCAAAAGTCAGCAATTACTACAGAAGACTAGCTCGATCTCTGATGCTTTTTAGAAGCTTACAACGATAAAATGATAAAATGATTGGTTTCTCACGCTCTTGCAAAAGAAACAAAAGTCCTACCTTTTTCAGACGACCTCCTTTGGTCCCCACAAAAGCCAAAGAGTGGTTCTTGTACACGTAGGCGATAACGGATGTCAATTTGTCATTGGATTCGGAGAAGAGTGGAATTCCGCGTACCATCTCAGAGACGCCAAGTGGGGCGTTCATATCCAGACCACAGAAGTTGTCATCGATGGTGAGAAGCTAGAGAGGAGAACAAAGGATGTTTAATTCAACTTAAATTAAGAGTAGTGTGCAAACTAACGCACTAACAGTCTCTAAAATTATTTAAAAACAATAGATGAAAAATCTAAAACTAGTCAACCATACTAAATCAACTTATTGACTCGTTTTAGTTTAGAGCAGTGTGATGAAAAGACAATGGCCTATTATCATTAGCAAGGATGTGGAAAATGCTACCAAGGTGGGAGAAAAAGCTTTTCTGTTTCTTTAGACTAGTTTGTCACAACATACGTTTACTGGACCATTTGCAAGGCAGCTTCACAACAGATTCATCATTGTCACTATTTAGCATCAACTCAGCCAGTCATATCTAAAATGGGTTGAGAGGTTTATCTGATATAAGACCAAGTGCATTTATCATTTCAGGTGGAAAAGCATCTTAAAAAACATCTTTTAAATATGGCGTTTCAGGTGATGCCATGTGACTTTGTGTGACATGTAACATATGGCTGGGAAAGTTGCCAGTGTCAGCCAGAATAGAGTGATTTACAGCTTCTGATATAGAAATAATAATTTGGTAATGCATCCATATTTCAGTCTGCTGAGAGGGCTTTGGAAACAACGGCATCCATTGAAACAGCTGCACAGACCTCAGGATAAAATGTCAAACAAATCGAAAGCATGATTAATGATGCCCAGGGCTTTGACTCATTGAGGGCATGAAACCATAACACTTCTCAAGTGCTGCCAAATATGATATGCTCATGGCCTTTAATTCATTCATGAGTGTCTCCTCAGGCTCTGATCAGGCCTGCTCAGAAAAAATATTTGAATGTTAATTTAAACTGATTAAAATCTATTATCCTGATTCAAACAGATTCATTTTAACTTTTTTTTTTTTTGTTTTTTTTTTTAAATACTAAAGTGTATTTTTACTCGAACACACATTTCTGCTAAAGCATTCATACTTTGTTCATACACACACACACACAATATGTTATGCAATATGGTCTGGCTGGAAGGACGTCAAACCACATAAAACCCTGAAAACTTCAATATTTCATGTAAACGCACAAATATTAGAAAAACTCCCACTGTTTGTGTTTGTGTCATCTTGTACAAAAGTTTGACCTACATGATGTCAGGCACTTCAAAAGGTCTAGTTTTGTTTTAAAAGCATGCCCCATAATTGTCCATCATTGAGAAGCAGCATGACAGGTGTCTCAAACTGCTTTATTAGCATTAATATTTAAGTTTTTAATGGCCTATTCTCTCAGTCAGAACATGAAACACGAGACAGCTTGAGCTGTGTTTTGCCCCTAGGCACCAACCCACAGCACAGTCCCAAGTGACAAAGTGGGCGAAGGGCAATCCTGAGTGATGCCCAGGTCGGGAGAGGAAGCATCTGGATGTACATTATCACTAACAGACTATGTGTATGAACTGAAATAATGTACATACTCCCTTGATTAGAGTTCAATTACATTTGAAGCGGTGTTTATCTTAATAACAACGGCCTCCGGGTAATGATATTTTTGAAAATCCATTGCAGGCCAGCGGACAAATCTGTAGTAGAGCGGTTATCGGACCAACCTCTGAGAGACGCGATCAATCAAGTGACCGGATGGGTCTTTACATGCAATATAGCAAATGTCTATTTGTCAGCGTTCAGGAGATACAAGACCCTTCATTAAGCAAATGGAAGACAGGGGCTGTCTCTCTAAAATGGCGGTTTATGAGTGATCGGCCAAATCGATAGCGAACACCGCACTCAATTCTCAGTTCACTCAATAGAAGCCAGAATGAAGAATAAATTGAGAAATGAAGAAGGGAGCTGAGAGAGAGAACAGGGAAATGTTCAACGTTGTATACGTTTTTTTTTACTCTCTTTCTTTGCAGATGTCTGACCTTTAGAAATGTTCTGCTGTCAGCCAAAGTCTGCGTGCCGCTCGGCTCGCCTATGCCAGCCTAGAGTAATTGTGCTCATTTCTAGCGCACGGCTCCTGTTAGAAAGCCACAGCTACATGAAAGATCTGTTTTCTGCACTGTTAGTCTTTCTGCAGATGTCTCCTGTCCATATCGGGGGCCATGAATCATCATGGGTTGTTGAGGCAGCAGCAATCTGCTTTTTCGTGCGCACCTGCTTACACACGCAAAAAAAAAGAAAAAAAAGAAACTCGACCGCAATCACAGCCTTGATCCTGCTTACACGGGTCAAAATGTGTAAAGCCCCAATACAGCAGACTTATAGCAACAGCTACAAAGACTTGCCACCTCTGATGTTAGGATTGAAAAAACTGTGCTAAGAATAAACACAATGACAGTAATAGTTGTGACACAGACTAATGCCTTTTGGCATTGCGGTTATTTTATCAAAAGGCCCAGGCCTCATGTGGCAGGGCGCATATGCCTGTGACACAGACAAGGGGGATGGAGCATGTGTCTCGTCGACTTCTCATTGGCATATGCCACGGTATTTCTGGCAAGGGGAACAACATGCCAATCAGCCCCTATGTGCTGCAATCTAATGAAATAGGCTTCCTGTCTGTCAACCTTTCAGGAAGCAGACACGTTTTCATTACCTAGCCACATAAACATGACATTTCCTCTCTCCCCATCCCGACGCAAATAACATCTTTCGACACCCCATGTGCGAGAGGGGGCGCCCTCCCTGCCGGCCATCAACCTTTTCCACTTCTTCGTGCTCTCCGTTTCTCTGACTTTAATGCTTCCCTTCCATCTACGACTGCCTCGCTCGCTCTCGGTGCGGAGCGCTCGAACAAGCTGCCGCATTATTGGCAATTTCACGCTGCGTGTCTGAAGGTGTAAAGGAGGTGGTGGTTGGGGGAAGAGAAAAAAAGGAGGAGGGAATGGTTTGACGAGCGCATCTAAAAGCTTCTGGATCGGCGCAGGCGCCGTTTTTCATTTGAACTGGTTCCAGAGACAGGGAAGCAGAATCAGGTCATCCGGACCACTCGCTGCCTGGCTAAGTCCAGCAACACAAAGGCAGCTCTCTTTCCTTGTGTCGGCGTCTCTGTGTCCCAGGATAGAAACACAAGTAGTGAAATCCAAGCTTTTTTTCAGAAGCTTTTTTCTAGGTCTTTTTGTCCAATTGGAGCACATAGGGGACCAACCTTGAAGAGCATCTGGCACAAGTAGTAAAAGGAACCCTGAATGCAGGTCTAGAGCATGAACTACACACTTTTTAGTTCAAAAACGCCTTTTGTATTCCTCGCTTTTAGCTGAGAGGCCGCAAAACATTTTAATGTGCTATTAATAGATCACAGTTTGATCAAAATGCAGAGTTTATGCAAATAAACCCTGATCATTGCTGCAAGTGTACATCATTCAGATGATGAATCGGCTCTTCAAGAGCTAATTCTGCACAGTCATATAATTACCCTTTCAGAGTCTTTCCTTTTCATGCTCAAGTAATATCTCACGCAGGGATTGTTGTTAGCAACAAAGACATTATTTCCCACAAATCTCAGCTCCATGTTCAGCGTAATTATATCAACACTCAATCAGCTCTGAGCACGGCAATCCTTGTGTTCTCACAATTCTGCAGCATTTAAGAGGTCTTTTTTTGTGTCCGTTAAGTATTTGATTGGGTGCATTCTCCACTCGGTCGGTCTTAACAGTTTCTACCAGGTTTGAACATCTGATAGACAATCACACCAGCTCTCCACAGAAAAAGATCTTTCTGGAGGATAGCATAATGGCATTCTATTGGAGATTAACAAAATTGCATATTTGCAAACTGAACAACAAGTCGACTAATCGGTTTTAAGCAAACCCTTTATAATTAGGCTGATTTCAGGTTCACTTGATCAAACATGATTTAAAACAGCCTGTGTTCAAAAACAGCTAGATTATGCACACACGGAAGGTGCAGAGGCCTTGAGAAGCATTTGAATTTTTTTTATTATTTTTAACTTGACAAGTAGGGAGGCATGATATATTGCTTCATCCGGATAGTGGCGGATATAATAGATTTTTTATTTATCATTAGATATCGGATAATTAATTTCCACATGCTCGTTTGTCCTACTTTTATATTTAGATTACCTTTGCCGCAATATAACTCACTCAATCTTTAAAAACACAAATTATTTAAAACACAGTTACATGTAATATACATACTATAAATTTTTATACTGTAAATGATAATGTTATTTTAAAAAATCCTTATTAAAATTGCACCACTAGCGAGACATAAAAAAAAAAGAAAGATGTGAGACATGACACAGAAGCCAAAATGGATGAATTTGATGAAGTTGAGAATTGTAAAGCACCACCACTTAAAAATATGAAATCTCAAAATCAGTCAATCTAAAAACAAATAAATACATTTAAAAAAGATCAAATATCAGAGCCAAAAAATAATACTAAATCACCAATCGTTGCTGAATGCCTAACCCATCACCCATTCCTACGCTCCATCCTTCCGTACCCCTTCATCTCTTGTCTTCCACCATGCTCTTTTGAATTAAAGGCCTCATCATCTCAGTTTCCATCCTACTGTGGCCTCTACCTAGTGCTGACTTTACCAAAGAACTCCGCTAAGAGTGAATGAAAAGATGTGAGTGATGAATATCGCACAACTGTCTGCACGTAATGACATTTAATGACTTAATGACTGTGAACCCCTTCAATAAGAAAGAGATTCTTGCTTCCGCTTCCACAGCAAAGACCTCCATTTGAAAGCACTTTGCTAGTATTATTTGATCCAACATTGGCCTTTTCTAGGCAATATCACCACTTCCAACTGAACCGGAGAATTTCAAAGAAATTGTCAAAGGATATCAAAACGAGTGTTACTGATATAAATCAAACCCCAATTCCAATCTTATGGCACTACGCTTGCAGAAAGATATACAGTACAGTCCAAAACCTAAACACGGCCACAGGACAGGATTTTCACAGACCCATGATGGTATCTAAAAAGCCGGTGAGTTGTAAAGCTTTCTTACATCTGCTCTACACCTCTTCAAACTGTCGGATTGCTGCCATTGCACCATTTAAACAAAGCTCAGGACACCAATCAGAAAAAGTAATTTGTTTGATTTGGCCGAGTACAGCTCAATGATAAAAACGAATGCCACCGCATGCATCACCCTTTGTGGATCAATGAAACCCTTGGGATGTGAAATGTCAGCATTTGTGAAGAAACTACACAAAGTTTGGGGTTTGCATTTGTGTGCTCTTCTGAGGTCATGTGTTGGGTGTATTTGAAAAATTCATGCATTTAAGACTGAATGCAAATTGTGTTTTTGCAAGATCTCAACTGTCAGAAGCAACACGGTTCGCAGCTTAAATGTGTACATGTGCTTGTGTACGCAGTCTTGTCAACATGGGTGTACATGTGTGTGTGGCACAATCCAAGACTTACGATGGCTCCAAAGAATGCTGAAAAGGAAAGACTACAAAATTGTTGTCCCGCTCAAGAAATATCCAACAAGTGTCAGAGCACATAACCTTTTCACATTTACATGTAAAGTGAGTTTAGGCTGATTAGTAGATAACGATCTTATGATGGATTATGACCTTTGCTGCAGTAGTTACGATGGGAGATGTAATTACTGAGGCCAATAAACCTAGAGATCGACTTTAATGAATGGAAACGCAGTGCGCACAGTGCACGCGACTGATTAAAACCATGTCACACTATCCCATAAAGTGGTTCTCCCAGAAAGCTTTAACAAAGAGAAACTTGGTGAGGAACTGGAGCAATGTTAATGAAAAATCAAGATATTGCAGGAGGGCTATATTTCATAGTGATAAACCAGTATGTTGTCCAATTTAGAGGTGCACTCATTAATTTTACCTTTATTTAAAATGTTTTATATATGAAAAATAAGGCATGGTCACGCTGTCAAAATTTTGCTGTCAAAAAATGTCCAATGACAGTAGTGTAGTGATGCATGAAGCACAACTCACACAGAAGTCACTTTCAAATAAAGCAGCATTTTTTTTTTTGTCAATGTGGGGAATTTCCTATGCAAACACTGCATGGGAAAATCATAATGTTTTGCCCTTTGGGCCCCACAAAATATTGCAGAGCAATAATAAATGTGACCGCACCCACAATACTTCTGAACAAAATCTAAACAAAAGTAATTTACAACATCGCATCAAGACCTGTCACATCAGTGTCTTACTAAAAGCCATTTTATCATTTCGGTCATTAAAAAAATAAATGAATCACAGTTGACTGTGAATAGCATATTTTAATAATAACATTAGTATTTGTAAATGTTTGCTTTTGCGTAATGCTGCATATCGTAGAAGTCCAACATGACTGCCACATCAACGCAACACAGTAATTACTAAATGTACCTTTAATGGGGGAAAAAAATAAGTATGACTAGCAGATGGAAACTAACGAGAACTGACAGCCACTTCGAAAGTATTAAAAAAACTGGTCTGTCTGGAAGAGTGAAAGGCGCTAATTATTTGGCAATAATATGTAATGAGCATGCAGAGAGACTGACAGCTGTAAAGGAACAGCCTATAGCCTGATTTTAATGACTTATAATTGAGATGATTATGAATAATAATGAGACCAATCTTAATTTAAAATGTTCTTATCTCTCTGACCGCAATGTCTCTATAACTGAGCAGAGGTTGAGAAAAACGCATAAATTAATGAAAAAAGACCCTATTAGCGGGTGGTGCGCCCTTGTTTGCTTGAATACATCACTCCAGGAGACGAGGGGGTGAATTTACTGTGCCAGACTCATTTCCACACCATTTCTTTCTGCTGACATAGGGAACATGGGGCGTTTGCAGATTTTTTTTATAGGTCAGATGTCAACACAGAATGATCTATAGACACCACGACTTGCACACTTATACAGTTATAAATTCATTATGTGATACTTCAATGCATATTTGCATCATCACAAGCGCTTTAGAATCATCTTCTCCCTTACAATGATTTGTTATTGTCAAGAAATATAAAATATCAGTATTAACAGGAACCTTATACACACCTGATACAAAATGAGACAAGACACAATGAACATGAAAATCTAACATGCCGCTTTTTCCTTGTAAATAAATGTTGAAATATTTGGACTTGCAAAAATGGAACAATACTGTTAACTTGTTTTTGGTTTCACAAAAAGCATGGCAGGCAGTGAAGTTCCAGTCAGTCACAGATCAATCCCATACACTTTAAAAACAAAAAATAAACAAACATCAGAATGCCTTTTGTTGTTCAGGTTTGAACACTCATCTGTCTGGGCCCAAAGGCACTCGGGACGTCTGAGAGATGTTTGGCACAACCAAAGCTACAGTAGTCTTGAGCGAGCTTCAGATCTCTGCCTCTGCATTTGGATTCCCCTTCGATGTGTCTGATCTTTAAATAGCAGCACACAGCTGCCAGTTGTAACCCTGTGGGAGTAAAGCTGTGAGCATGACTTATGGAACCCTGGACTTGGGATTAAGAGAACATGGGCCTGACTTCGAATCTCATGAACCTGTAGCCTATATGGCAAATTATACTTTCTTTAATACTGAGACACACGTTCTTATATTATAAATAATAAAAAAGACACTACAAAAAAGACCAAATGGAATGATTCATAAAATTACAAACAAACACATACATGCATAAATAAATAAATAAATACAAATCATATAAATAAATAAATGGGGGGGGGGGGGTAATATATAAGTCACAATTAACAAATGTACAAAAAAATAGAAAGAGGGCACCATTGCATTTGGGCATGCAACATAATTAAGAGTTCATGTCACATATATAGTGGTGCATATTTCAAAGAGACACAATCTCTTCTTAATGAGGGTGACAGCATGACCATTGTGTGTGACATGCCACGGCTATGTGTACGTGTGTGAGAGATGACTTCATTACCGCCATCTAGAAAGATTTAGTCTACGTCTGGTTTAATGAACTGATGAAGATGGTTATTCTGGTCTCGCATAGTGAAATGCACACCCTTTCTTTTGTAAGTTTATGTGTGTGTGTGCACATCATGTTTGACATTAACAGTGCCCCTTCATGCAGTCTGACTGCCCTAATGAGCAGTAGGTCTGTTCATTAATTGGGGAAAAACACACACCATGGGGAAAAAAAGAGAGCTACAGAGAGCTTGAAAGAGTCAGCAAAGTGCAGAATTCTGCTGCTGCCTCTCCAAATACATTTCTGCTTTCACTTGACACGTCCACACACTAAATTTACCATGCTAACTATAGTTACTAGATATTTCTACAGTAAAACGTTTGGTAATGTGGCATTAGCATCACTGAAAAATATAAAAAAGTAAATAAAGAAATAAATGACAGAAAAAGTTCACAGGACGAATCCTTATGTATAAAAAAGACAGATGCAGTGCAACAAAGCAGGGGTCTCAGGAAGTGTGGTTGAACTTACTAAGTTGAACTTGACACGCCATCTTAAATGTGGCACATGGTGCAAGACACTGGAAAAATAATGATATGCATTGTGTCAAAGACTTCCCTCTATCATTTTAACTTTTTTTAAATGATAAAAGAAAAACTACTAAATCTGTAAAATAGTTTATGGCCAAATATTCTCATTGTAAGGTCTCAGACAGATTAGATCATAGTTCATATATTTTTCTATATTATTTTTGATATGCATCTAAAATAATAAAAAAGCTATTCATCCATGTCATCTGCCTGCACAGTATACATAATGATAACTGCTAGTACCTGATTTTTGGACAGAACTAGAGATATATCTCGTATGAGCCAGGCTTACATTATGCTATGATTTTTCACAGCATAATATCCTTATCGTTTGCAGAGGGCACAGAGAGGATATTAAGATATACATCACTTTCATATCTTCACCGAACCTGCAT
The DNA here is from genome assembly GCF_963993115.1 of Abramis brama. Classification (NCBI taxonomy): domain Eukaryota; kingdom Metazoa; phylum Chordata; class Actinopteri; order Cypriniformes; family Leuciscidae; genus Abramis; species Abramis brama. The sequence continues at coordinate 45,327,217 of NC_139966.1, read as the reverse complement.
TACTATCATGTCATGTTGATGTAATGTTTGCAGAGGGCTGAATATTGAGACAATGTTATCTTCACATTCATGAAGAAGGGCTTGCTTGATCTCACTGCGCTTCTCTGCTTACTTAATTAGATTTTCATATCAGGGAGTCAAAAAGCTATACCCTTTTTTTACATTTCGTTCTTGCTTCCTTATTCCAAGTTGCAATATTCTAACATGGCAGCGTTGAGTTTTTTCATGCATTATTGAAAACACAAACCCATCTGAGACTAACAACAGTTGTAAAATCATCTCCCCCACTCAGATATCAGGTTCATGAGCTGTTTTATCACCCCTGTCATTCCCCACTTTTTATCTCGTCAATGTGGTCCCATTGAGTGCAGATTCAGGAATACCACAGCCCAAGAGCGTTTAACTTCAGTCACAGAATTGCCTGAAAGACGTGTCATTCATTTTTGCCCTGGGATGCTTTCGAATAAGAGTGTTTGTAAGTCCTGAAACACATGAGTGTCTGAATGTATCCGTCTATGAGCGTGTGCTTTTATTCATAGGTGAGTCAGCGCAATCATGCTCATGTTCCTTCTGCCTGTGGGTGTTTGGAAGCTGCTTTATACCTAATGTAGTCTTCTCACTGTGAAAGACAACATTAAAACAGCATTCACAATGCATTAAACTTCCATAATGTTCCCTATATTTTCAGATGAAACAGAATATTCAGTAGAAAGCAAATGTAGGATGAGGCTTGATTTTATCAATTATATAACTGTACCATTAAAAGTTTGTATTCTGCTATGATTAAGATGTTTCCCTCACCCATAGCTTTACAACTGCAGACATGACAACTCATTAGGTGGAGAAAGTCATAATATTTATAAATAATATATATTTATATATTTGTAAAATAAATATTACAATAAAAAAAATCCAACTATTTTGTCCAAATAAATAAATAAATAAATACAAAAACCTTAACATTAGACTAGTTAACTATTAAACAATTTTTAAAGACAAATTGGAAAAAATGAGAAAATGAGAGCATGCATTAGTTAAACAAACAATATTGGCTTCTATCAGTTTTTTATATGTAGATCAGGGTTTTTCCTGGCTCAAAACGAGGTGGAGATGGTAAAATCCTGATCATGTATTTAAATAATAATAAAATTAAATTAGTATTTTTCGTAGACCATCATATAGCCTACTGTGTTTCCCACAGTATTTTTGTGGGTGGAGCTCGGTACCTCTAGTAGGCTGATTTAAAATTAACATTTAGTTAAAATAAAAGTTCTTCTTTTGACAAAATTACATTTCCTTAATAGCCTAAACAGAGGCTTTACTCCCTTCAAACTTCAATGTTTCATTACATCACTGTTGGAAAACACTCTTATCAGAATATTTTTTTCAGGCATTTTTTCCCTAATTTTATTAAATGTATGCTCGATCTTTAATTTCAAATTCTTAAATTTGATCAATACATTCAATTAGAATAATAAGACACTAGGCTGATACCAATCAAATTAAATAATTTATATAATCTGTATTAAATGAGATTATGAGATCGTTTTAAATATTTTTTGAATATACAAATAAGGAATGTTGAAAAGAATGATGCTTTGAATTTTAACCGCCAGTAAGGTGGCGGCAGGCGACCGTCTCAATGAGCGAGTCATTGAGTCCTTCATTAAAACAATTTGTTCAAACGGCTGATTTATTCAGAATGAGGCAGTTTATGAATGGGTAATTGAATCTTTGACTCAACTGATTAATTAAAAACACTGAATCATTCAGTAATGAGTGTTCCTGTGAGATGTGCGATGGTTCTGCTGTGATCTTTATTTGGAACTATTTTCGCTGCTGAAACAGAACAAAAACAGTCATTGTGTCTAAAATGTAAGTGACTTCATTTTAACTATTTGTTTATTGGACTGTTATGAAATCAGTGTCTTGGTTTCAATCGTGATGGTATTCAGGAAAACAGCACTCTGGTCGTGTGATGTTTCTTAACTGTATAATATGTTATAAATAACTGTGCGAGCCTCAACAGCGCAACTTTGTTACCGTCAGTAGGTCTACATTAGGTAGGCCTATATATTATTATCAACTATAGGCTATCAATCGCCACTTAAATTAAATAAAATCAGAATCATCCTCGCGTTTTCGGTGATTCACTAGTCATTTTTTATTAATTTTTTTTTATATTGAAAATTGTTTTAATCAGGGCATTTGTCCAGTTGAGCAAGTACAATTCTCTTTCACTTGTCCCTTCAAAAAAAAAACATGCGTCCCGGAAAAGCGTTAATGTCGAGCCCTGATATGTTTTCCTTGATTGGTTTTCCCTGAAGAGAATTACGTTGTTGAAAACGAAAGTAAAAGAGTGGCGCACGTTCATTGCGTTTTACCGTGATGAGAGTTCTGTGTCTCTATTAAACTCAACACATTATAATGATTTATCTTCCATCCACCCTCGATTAATTGGAATGTTATGTTTTTATTACTTGGCCTGTCCGACCCACGGATTATGATCCGTGCAGCACTATCGGCAAACTATACGGTTTGAGAATGGTCACAGGCCGGGAACCCGCTACAGAACCGTCACGGTGGAAAAAGTGTATCTGAGCACGTGACTATCTGTCCGAGTTTTGTCGAGAGCCGGAGGCACGAAATTTGACGGAGGCGGTCACTTTGTAATTCTCTATGCAGGAAAAACCCTGTAGATTAAATACTTTGTTCTTCAGAATAACACGCGGTGAATAATGCTTAAGACCAGTAGCATTTTATTTTATTTAAGTAAATAGGGTAAATGTTGATTTCATGTTGTCTTTTATAAGCCTATGCATGCATGGGTTTGTATTTTTCTGTTTATATTTGTTTGTGAGAACTAACAGCTCTCGGAGAAGATCATTTAAACAGTAACAGAGCATTTATCAGTCTCAGATATAATGTGTTTGAGCTCACTTGTCTTTTTCTCTTCCCCATTCAAACAATTGTCTGGCTTTTAAATGAGGAGCCAGTAGCCATAGTTACCAAAGGAGGAGACACAGGCAATCCATCTCTCTCTCCTCGCTGTGACGCTCTCTCTTTAATTTATGCTGCAGTGGCCATACTGCAGAGCACGCAGAAATGGCACCATTCCTCAACATAACTCTCTCTCTTCCTCCATCTCTAGCCATACACTTATCACGAAAGCACTCTCTCACAGTCTGCTTCACATTTATTCTTGTGTGCGAGTGCCTGTGAGTGAGTGTCAGTTTCACTTCCACATCAGTCCACACACATATCCTCTCCACATCAAGAAAAACTTGCCAAAAATCACACCCTTCACGCAGAAACCCTTATGTTACCTCATTCACCATCTTAAAAAAGGTACAGTGGCAGTACCATGGAACAGTGATGGTAATATCATCACATGATGATACAATGGTCTTCATATGGTATTTACATTCAACTCCAAGGTTCTTCAAAAGAATTGCATGCTATTAACATGGAACCTTTCTTGTAAATGCCTGAACAGCTCATTCTATTGATGTAGCGTTTGACCTGGCACTGAGGTTTCTGAAAGCAGCAAGAACTCATTGGGTCTGATGCTGAGCGTTATTGTGTGGTAATAATTAATGTATTCCCTGGCTGGAATTTAATACAGTGTTATTATAATAGTTTGATATTTCGAGTATGGAAGTTTCACATTTATACAGCTTGGTTGCCTTTTATCAGGAGGTCTAGAAAAACAATCCACACCGAGCATCCTAGCCTAAAGGAGACGTTTTAAGAATTTAATCTTATTTTATGGAATCAAGGGGAAAACTACTGGGACAATAAAAACTACTGGGACAACAACTATGAACAAATTCATTATTTTTTCTGGAACTGGCCATAAGCTGATAACCAAAATGGTAGCAATTATGTTGTCACTGCTCTGATAATTAAATCAAGAGAACTACAAAGTAAAAAAAAAAAGCCTAAATATGTTACCTGCCAAGGTAAAACTGCATTTATACAGATATAGTGATCAGATCTATTGCAAGATAAAACATCACTGTTTTTTAAAATCTCTGTGTAAAACATCTATATGTAAAACACCATTGGTTTAAAATACATACGGTGTAAAACAAAATTGGTTTAAAATACAGACTGAAACTGTAATGACAAATTTTCCAATTAATTTAGCCCAAACACCCACAGTTTAAAATATAAGCTTTTTGCTTGCAAAACAGTCACTTTCCAGGGAACCATTAAAAATGTCGCTTTATTTCGATACCTAATCCTGTGTTGTCAAAAGGCTTGTTATAAGCACAGCCAGAGGTCATTGATCAAAAGTCGTACTGTATGGCTAGTGGGCACTACCTCATATGTGCGCCTTTACCTGACCAAAATTAGTTCTACGCTCTGGTAAAAACTTGAATGGTCGTTTCTAAACTTTCCATTTGTATACAATTTGAAGACTAGCCCTGAATTTAATAGTTTTCACATCAACCATTGTGAGTCGGAGTGCTACTATAGTCACTGTCACAAGTACTGTTGTTCTGCTAATGGAAGGTAAGCAGGGGAGTGTTGAATGTACTTACCGCACTACTGCACGAGATGTCTTTCACTTTGAGCCAGGCGAGATCCAGGGTTCCCTCTCCTTTATAACATGACTGTAGCCGGTCCTTAATTCTTTCATTAATTTCTTTCAGAGTGAACACACAGAGAGCCGACTCCTGAGATGATTCCTTGGGCCTCCTTTTTTGTCCTTTGGAGAACACAGCATAAAGGATGTCATCATCGGGTCCTATGCCTAGCGAACGCGCCAGGATGGTACCTGCCTTGGACAGGTAGCCTGCCTGCAGCAGGCGATACTCAACCCCCCCCTTAACGCAACCAAGAGGAACCTCGACGTACGAGTTGAATGCGGTGTCGTCCTTGCAGAGTCGCACCAGTTTGGAAGTGTACACCTGTTCACGTCCGGCTGAGGATGACCCGGTTGTCGGGCCTCCCCCCATTTCGGGCTGCAATGTGAGAAAATACACAAAATTTCCACTGCTAAACCCATAGACATAATAGATGTCAAAGTCTGGAACCACTGTAAATGTATCCGATGGGATTTTAATCATGGAGGCAACAAATTCATCATGGAAGACGTAGGCGAACATCCCATCCTCCTCAGAGTTACGGGTGAGCTTACGACTGGATATTGTCGGGAAGTACTCCGGTCTTCCGTCGACAGCTGTGGCCACAAAAAGCTTATCAGTAGAGGCATCGCTGTATGACACAATGACCCCAAACACGGAGCCGCTTTCGTTGACGCCAGAGAGGTAGTGTTCTTTTTTATGGAAGGGCTCTCCAAGCTTAAAGAGATCATCCAGACGGAGGAGTTTGCAAATACCCTGGTACAGACTGCCGCAGGCCAGCAGCCGGTTCTCGCGGTAGTCCATGAGCAGCATCTTATTGACGTTATTGGTCAATGTGAGTGGTTCGCTACAAGGCTGCACTATACGGGGTGGGTAGCAGTTCCGGTTATCCTCATCTGGACCAGTCTGATGCGACACCTGTACGTCCAGCCCAGGTGAGAGTTTGTAGATGCGATTCACTGCCCCAAGGTACACATTCCCATTTCTGTGGTCCACTGCAAGGTGATTAAAAGTCCATTCAGGGTTCTCTGCCCGGAAGGTATTGTATTCCTCATGTACTCTGGATGCTGCTGAAGGCTGTTGTGGTCTTGTAGCCACAAGGGGAACCAAAAGGACAATAATGCAGCAAGAAAAAGTGAAAAAGTTCCATCTCCTGGTGTGGGAAGCCATTGTCCTGATACCTTACGGGAAGAATGTCTCTGTCCACTACTCGCTACCCGTACTCTGTATCAGTATTCAGGCTTCTCGTGAAGTTGGGGACATTCTGTACCTGCACAGAAAGAAAGAACAAAAGAGTGTTAGCAGAAGATATTGTACATAATGATATTGTAAAGATATATTCCACAATTTACATTCACTGTATCAGATTCTGAGAGGAACGGTCCAAGAAAACAAATTATTAAAGCCACATAACAGTTTTCCAGCCATTTGAAAAAAATGCATGAGTAATTAGAGGGAGAAAGAGATGTGGAAAAAGGCACTCTTGGAGCATGCACAGTTGGCATGAATGGATGCCATTCTCAATGGGATAATGCATTTGCCCCAGGAGTTAACAGCCAGGATGGGCACAATTTCACTGCCTGTGCCCCACCTCACAGCTGGACCTCTGGCCCTCTAATTGATTTTTCTCTTGGTATGCGATTTGCATGCTTGGCTGGTTTTCTCCCATCTTTCCAGATAGCACAGTTCACCTGCTGACACTGCTGAAGGAGTGGCAGAGCTCACAGTCATGCCTGCAATGTTTGAGTAGTGGTGGACCACAGGGCCAATTAGAAGGAAATGCTAATATCTCCACAAAAGACAGGGAGTGGGGGAACAGTTTGCTCCTTATCCTTGAGCAAAATAGGTACATTTTGACACTGTGGTCTGTAGTGTTGAGCTGCACAAATTGTAAAAGTTTGAAAAGAAATGGACAGCAGAGTCTTGCATATAAACACAGTTTTTTAGCTGCGGAGCAAACTAGCAGTGGTATGCTAGGCTGACACTTAACTGCTGAGGTTCACAGCAGATGTGAAAATCACTGCCTAGCTGTTGTAGTGGGCATTAAGACGTTATACAGAGTGAAGGGTATGGACTCCACAGTAATGATTAGCCATTGAAACAGAAAGCAGAGACTCACTAAGGGAGGGAGCGTTAGCCCACTCAGAGGTATAGGAGAGTAATAAAGGGTTCGGTATACTTTCCATTCTGCGCAAGAATAGTCCTACTGCAGCGGTGTTCGTGTGTATGGAAGGGTATGGTTGGAAAAATAGTAGTGTGTGTAATCTGAGCGGTGGGGGATAATGTTTTCTCATAGAAAAATCTAGCAAAGAACCACTTCAAAATACTACAGCAGGTACCATTTACTAGCGATTACATTTAAAGTGGGAAAGAACGGATATGTGAGCCGAGATAAAAACATGCATGAGGAAATGGTGGTCTTGTGAAGCTGAATCAAAACACATTATGACCCCTCGGCTAGTTTGTGGGCTCAAATAGCAGCCAAAAGACGAAATGAACATCCTTCCCATAAAGCAATCATATGCTAAAGTCCTTTCATTAAACACAAATGTACTCTTTTTGACATTTTTCACATAGACAAATCAGCAAGACAATGGGAAACTATGGGAAGAAGAGGGAAATATGGGATCAGGACTTAAAACCGCATCTCCCGTATCGGCTCAATGGACCAGTAGCATGTTTACTAACCATTAGGATATGGCTCCAACAACAGTCTGAAATATTAATATGCAGATATCAAACTATTGTAAAATGCAGCTTGGTTTGCTAGAGGCTTTTCTGTACATGGTTGGATGTTAAGAGCAAGTATCCATGCCAATCCATGGTGGTAAAATATTTAAAAAGGCATCTAGCACTGGGCTTTAGGATCAGCTAATGTGCAAGGTCATCCAAAAACAGGGGTTTATAATTCTAGCATCTTCTCATAGGCTGTTTTAGGAGACTGCCAGTTGGATATAAAACAGCATTCCCAGTGTCTTGAACAGGGAACATGACTTGACCTAAAGCCCAGAGATACTCCAACACTCTAGCACGTTGCCAAAAGAAAAGTTATTCTATTGGAAAGCTTACTTGCAACACACACACACATGGACTGGAGACCACATGCTGAGTAGCCACATCAAAGAGTGCAAATGAATTCATGTTTAATACCACACACAAGCAGCATCTCTGGGAATGTGAGGAAACTGCACATTTAGGGTTTAAGCAGGGAGTGTGTGGTTCACTTGATAAATAATTGTATATTCATGCTTCTCTTTCCAATTCTTTGTCTTTCTAGGATACAAAGTCTCACTTGATGTATTTTCATTCGGTGACCAGGTTGTTTCATTCATGACCTTCTGGTTAAAATGTGCACCAATTGCCAAGCACCATGCACTTCACACTGGGCATCAGTATGGCAAACTGAGTTGACACCAGGCTGCGTAAATCCTGGCTTCAAGTTGGATGGGTTGGTGCTGGCAGTGGTAGACTCACAATTTCCATGCTACTTTTTTGATTTTGAGCTAAACTCAAGGCCATCTGAGTGTCAAATGAAGTCAAGTGAAGATTTCGTAGATCAGTTGGTGGCATTAATTGACAATGGCCAGGAAAAAAAAACAATGGGCAAAGAATAAGCAACTAAATTCATTTAAAGACCCAGGCGTTTGACTGGAGCCTTTCCAGGCTTTGCCAACACTCGACCTTGAATTTCATCAGATGTGTGTGGGAGAGGGTGGGGGTCCAAGGCCATCCGAACAATCCTGAATTTATCCTCCCTGATCTAAGAGCATTATCTCAGAACAGTGCAATTCAACTTTGATTACGGCATGTCACAAAATCTCATACTCTACAGGCAAAATTGCGCATACACACAGACGCTTACACACGCATCCTCCTGTTCGACTTCCATTAGCACAGCCTGCGCTCCTTATCCCACTATGGACAGATGGAGGGATTCATCCTTGATGTAAGTCTGAAGGAAAGGGTGACAGAAGGATGCTAGGAAGAAAAGGAGTTATGTTTACACACTGAGCACATACAGATAAGGGTTTTTAATTATCTACAGCCCTCCCAGAGGGAGAAGGGGCTATGCCTACCAAAATCTGATGGGACTTCAGGATGCTCAAGTGAGAGAGCAACAGAAAGGTCACATTCAACACAAATAATGTATAATGCAGTTAATCTTCAGTGGTGTCAATTAAAATCTTCTAAAATCAATCATACTAAACTCAAATTAAGTGCCGATGGACACATACAATATCAAATTTTCACTACACTTTTTTTTTGGGGGGGGGGATCAATGAATCACTCACAATACGAGCATAAAGAAGCAGAGAGAGGAATTTGTAACCATTACTATACAAACTACTCACTGGCAAGTAAGGTGAGGGTAGTCTCATTTTCAACTGTCATCCCCTCCAAAATGATTATGTGCTGAAGTAGTAGCTACAAACTGTCTTTTTCAGTGTTTATGATGGGCAGCAACCCGCAAAGGTGCAATACCGCCACCTACTATGTTGGAGTATGAACCAGCTACTGGTGCTGGATTATTTAAAATATTATCATGTGTAGTATTAACATATCAATACTTTTTTTTTATATCACAGTTATAGTCAATACCAGTATATTGCAACACCCCTACATCGAATTGTATGCAGAATGCAAAAGTATATTATGATACTCATCACATCATCATATAAATAAACAGGATAATTTTGTAAACTAACAGCAAAATAGTAATGTCCCATTCCTGTGATGCTATCTGAAACTTTTCATGTGAAGGTCAAAGTGACGTTAGCGACAGTATATTGAATTGTCATTTTAAAAAAATATTATTATATGTTTTATATGCGCGTTTCTGATGCTGTGAACTTTTCATGAACTGATGTGGTGTTTGATGTTTGCATATATCAAACTTACTCAGTATTTACAGAATTCATCAAAACCACAGCTCTCCCAGAATTGTGGCATTTCAAAGCAATGGATTGAGACCAAACACCGGTCAGACAAATCCAGTGGATCTGAGAGACATGTTGACATCTGCCTGTCCTCGCTCTCTCTCCCATTTTCCTTCTTTCTATTTCCTCCCTTGCTCTGATCAGAGGGACCATAATCCTCCACAGCAGCTCTCGGTTCAAACAGACTCTGTCAAACGCTTTCCATCCATCTTCCTCTCCCTCACTCACACACACACATACACAAATCACTTCCCTTCTCTTTTGCACACAAATGCACTTCTCCCCTCACACACCTTTATCAAACGAGTCAGGTTCTTTGTGTTTGTCAGGGGGTGTTTCTGCCTTGAACTGGCACGCATCTCCTGCTGACCATAAAAAAAATACTGCAGTCCGCTGTACTAGCTCTCACATACAGATTCACATGGAAATGATAACCAACTATATAAAGATAAGCACACAATCATGAACAGAATCACATTAACATATACCTTCCATTTCCTACTTGGTCCACCCACTCTCTATATCTCCTGACGCCCATTGTCATGGGTGTTGATTGTACTGAATGTTATCTCCTCCGATAAAGATGTTTTGATTCTATTAGGAGGTAAATTGAAAAGAAACTGATCCTCATTGTGAGGATCCTGTTATTAGGTTAGACTCCAAGCTTCTTCCTGTTGCTGTCTGCCATGTCCAGCTCACCATATTTAACAAATGTCTTATTTATCACTCATTACTATGAATAGATGATATCTTTTATTCAATTAACCAATGACTTAGGAAGACCACAAAGCAGTGATTGGATGGGGAAATAAAATGTATTTTAAAGGGATAGTTCACTCCTGAACTATCCCTTTAAACAAGAACTGGAACCATTGTGTGTCATTCCAGAGGCTTTAAATCCTCCTTTTCTTCATTAGAGACTCAGCCCAAAAGAAGACGCAGATTATCAAGTACAAACAACCATGTAAAATACACTGATGTAAGAACAAAAAAAGCCTCTCTGACAGTCAAATGAAACGCTTAAGTCATAAAGCCGACTGTGCATTATCAAAGTTGGACTAAACAGCCATCCATCCATATGATATACTGGTCAATCACTACTCTTAAAAAAAATAAATTCTCAGCTAATTCTAACCAACTGTATCTCTCAAACTCTCAGATGCCACTGAAAAGCCTTTAGACAAGGGATGCACTGATATGAAAATAAAAATAAAAATTGATAACCGATGATTCTTTATATTTGAAAGATGATACTACTGATATATTGGCCGATAAATCCAAATCTTTATATGCTAATTTAAGGCCTGATTACAATTTTATGTAAGCTACAGACTTGTGTGCATGTGTTGCACTTAACTGCATTTTCATTTTTGAAGTGATTCCTTTTTGAAGTGATTCCAATCATATTTCAAGCAATTTAAAACCATCATGGTGATGAGTGTGCATTTGAAGTGTCTCCGCTGAAGGAAATAATCAATTAGGCTATATATCGGCTTTAAGATATCGGGCAAATTCTCTTATCAGACCGATAACATTGAAACTGATCATATATCGGCAAGATGGCTGATATATCTTGCATCCCTACTTTAGACAAGAGACCCTGATCCTGTAGACAAATCATGTCTATTCTCAACATGTTCCACATTCCCTCAGTCTCTCTCTTCACCTCCAGATATGAGACGAGGGAAGGGACCCACATCCTTGGTCAGTCACACCACGTTAGAACTGCATATTGAAACTTTCATGTGCTCTCTACTGTCTTTTCTATGTACTTTCTCTCTGCTCACTCTGAAAACTAATCAAGTAGTGTGTGGAAAAGTTCAATGACATTCATGAGAGGTCACCTCTCAGTGTTTAAGAGGGTCTTATTTATGATCCCAGCACTTGCTGTGAGACAAATGCACAGTTCAGCACCTTAAATCAAGATGTTAGCCACTTCTAGCACAAATATATTCAGCACACTAGAGTTTCAGAGCAGTGCTTTGCTGCTGCTGAAACTGCAGCGTTAAAAGAAAAAGAAAAAATACATTTTAGCTGAGTTGTGAGATTATAAAATGCATGTGAAAAGAGAGAAAGACTGCAGTGTGAAATATTGCCAACAAATGGCACAGCAACTGTGTGCATGTAAATAAATAACATGCTGTTCAAAATAAATAAAATAATCATGTATTCAAATAAAATTTAACTGATTTTTAAATAAAACTTTAAAAATCAATTAAATTAAAATAATATACATGTAACAAATCAATTAACAATAAATTAAATATATACTCTACAACAAAGTGGAAATATAAAACTCACATTACTGCACAACATATGCAAGACATGAACATGCAGGTATAACACTGAATGCATAACTCAGAACGCACACACCACAGAATACATGTGTGATCAGCAGTGAGGGACAGGGTGTCGATGAGGGGGGTGTGGATTTGATTTCTCACCCAGACTGAAGGCTTTTCCCTTCAGCTTTCCTCAAAGCAATCCTGGGGCGTTTCAGAGCCACTGATGCAGATAATAAATCAGAGATCATAAAAGTTCATTTTCCACACAGCGGAGTCAGTAATACAGTGCTGATGTGTGCTGGGCCAGCCTGAGGGTGGGGTCTGCCTGTCATCACTGCATGCCAAATTTCATCAACTAAAGGAAAGATGGTTAAAGGTTTCAGCTGACTTGAGCTTAGTTTTGTCTTCAATAATGATCGTGGCTAGATGGCAACAGCTGGCTCTAGAACAGTAACTGAACAGACTCTGTTTTAGCCTAAAGGCAAACTGCCACAGTCAGAGTGAACTGAATAATGAAGTATGGAGGACCTGCATGTAAAAAAAAAAATCAGATATGATCTCTGAAACTAAAAGCCAACACAGTCCACATCAAGAAAGACGAGGGAGACACTCATTTACTCATTTGGGAAACAAATTTCAAATATCCGAATACATGACCTTGTCGTTGTTAGTGCCATGCTCTACAAGCTGAACTGCAGCTGACCCATCTAGAACTGGTTTACACACAGTATTAATACGCAATCTCCCCCAATACAGTCCAAACAGTGTTGGATGAACTGGACCTGGAAGATTAACTTCTTAGACATGAATGCCTGATAATCACAAGCTTTGGACTGATTATTATAAACCGTTAAACTGTGTTTTTAATTTGTGTGTGTGTGTGTGTGTGTGTGTGTGTGTGTGAGAGGGGGGATGGAATAACCATGGAATTGAGGCCCTGATACACACCACTGGCTTCAACACTGGTAATCCAACTTACCCTCCCAGTCTCCACACACACTAATCATCTCAGTGTTCCTTAAGTGAAATCTTGGATTAAGTCTTCCTCCTAGAATTTTCCATTCAAAAGTGTCAGAACTCTCATGCATTTCTGTGAGTGTCCAGGTAAATTTAGCTAACTATTCCTCAAAATAAGCACATGAAATGTGGAAAAGATTCTGCAGATTTCATCTGGAGCTTGTGATGAGCATATTGTTCCAGTGCCGTTATCATTTCAGGTGTGGTGTGGACTTCCCTGTTCTCATACAATTAGAATGATTATTAAAACTTTGTAGCTAAAATTATTATTAAATTTATCATCTTTATCACATTGGCTGTGAATGGCCTTTAGGACTGGGCATAAGCCCTTGCCATAAATCATGAAGCCTCTTCCCTCTTGTTGGCGGTGATCTGATGAGGGTGGACACTAGGGCTGAACGATATTCTGTTTTAACATCGACATCGCGATGTGCAAATGAGCGATAGTCACATCGCCGGAACATGCGATGCGAAGGGTAACGTTAGTAGCACCCATAGTGTAAGAGAACGGTAGCACACAGTAAACACTAGTTTGTTGTATGGCTTTTTGCTGGGGTGACATACGCGTTCCGCGTGCCTGCACAGTGATTGGTTCGCTGTGCCGCGCTCACGCTCACAGCCAACATTCACTGGCAATCCTATAGCTAAAAATGCGCGACGAAGAGGATCCTCCGCAACAAAATCAAAATCAGCTATTTGGGACTAGCCTATTTCGTCTACAAAGAGGATGTTGACCAAAAAGAGGTAGGCTACTTTGCTGGAGTGTTATAAAGTCGTGGATGGTTGTCTTTTTAAAAAAATCGTTTCGTGTTCGCATTTATGAGGAAAAAACAATGTTACGTGACATTATGGACGCGTCACGCGACTGTTATGAAAGCCGCACTAAAAGACGGCTTTAAAACTTTCACAGAGACCTCAAACAGAAAGCACAAAGCCTTTCTTTAAAACGAATTTCGTTTTGTATTAATTGTATCTTAATTTTAATCAGTATTTCATTATCCAATTTTCTGGATTTAATAAATAGGGCCTAGCCTAAAAATTAAATATAGCAGCCAGCGCCTGAACTGGAGATTAAGCTATCATCCATGAACCGAAACTCAGCATAAAAGGTAGTCTACTCGCCTCACACACATAAAAATAACAATAATAATAAAAAAAAATAGAAATATAACTATTATCTACAGAAGAACCATTAAAAAAAAATGTAATCTGTATGAAAAGTGCATTTCTCCCGATCACTGCTGCGAAGATCGCGAGTCAGTAGAATTGTCAGCTTCATCTTTACAGAAAACACTTGTTTATTAATAAACAATTAAAATGACTCACTGTAATATTTTACATATTATTAATCATTACTTTTGCTGGTTCTAGGTGCCGTTTACATGAACGCGTCACTGAATCAGCACAGAAAACATAATTTTTCGGGTCCTAGAACCTGAAGAATGTTAGGTCCTGTGTAGAACGTTCACCGAATTCTGAGAGAAAAATGTTTCTGGAATAAAATATTAAGTGGCCTTTTTGTCACTTGTAATGAAGCTTGCTTATTAGTGAAATTATTAATAACATGGAATGGTAATTATTGACTTTAGCCTGGATTGATGGCTCGCAATATCGCGATATATATCGTTGGGAAAAAAATATCGCAATGTAATTTTTTTCCCAATATCGTGCAGCCCTAGTGGACACACTTTAGGAACATGACTGCTGAATTCTAACACACTTAGGCTAAACTGCACTAAGACCCTGTCAGTAGCTTTTCCTATTAAATCTAGCACTCAGAAAGCAGATGTGTGCAGATTCAAAGCCTAAAATAAATTACTGCCCCATCAGAGTCAATTGAACACACTGGAATGGCTTGGAACCACATTGCAATTGCCAGTGAGGCTGCAAAGCACAGTTTTAAAGAATCTGTCAGCTCCACCACTGTTCCAGGAGAAAACCCATTTTCTTACAGACTCACACAAGTGATAAATCATCACCTCCACATTAACTGTGAGACCAAAGGGAAGAATGGACAGAGGGAGAGAGAATAGAGATGAGAACAGTTTCCCAAAAGGTCACAAGAAAAGCAACTAAAATTGTTCCTCTAGCAAAGACAAAAAACATTGCGTCTGTGCATATTACAGCTTGAAACGGCAAGAGACGAATCAAGTAACAGTAGCAACACAACAGTCAACAATGTCAGTTGGTATAATCATAAGGCAGCAGAGAGTTTAAGAACAAGGTGACAATATTTGTATGCTTGGATTTTTATTGGATTTCTCCTCCCCATGCAAAAATTACTTTGTATTTCAAGACTGTTTATATTAGAGCTATTGTGATAATTACAGTTGTTTTTTGAAGAATCATGCTGTGAGTCAAGTCAATATCCGCTTGTGTCAAGTCTTATGAAGTTATTCTGATAACACATTATTCAGACAACCATAGCCGTTAAATTACTGCTAAGAATTAGTTCAAGAAATGACTCACTCATTTAGAGGCATTTTGGAGGAATTACATCAAAAGTGTATGAGTCATCAATATGACTCTCTCGCTCTCTGTCTCTCTCACACACAAAAGCATTTTCAATGCATTATCCTTTGCTTCCTACTCCAAGGCTCTACAGTCCAGATATGACCATAAAGGCAAAAGCAACCCTATCCCACAAAAAAATTATTACTGTCTGCACTATGGTCTCCCGGTCACACCGACTTTCAATAGCACCATTCAAGTGCTGATGATAAAGACATTTGCATGAGCGCACACACAGACCCACAAGCTTGGTAGCGTGAGTGAAGATGTCACACTGGTAATGGCCTGGAGGCAAACCATCATGGGTGTCATATGTAGAGATAATGAAGAATGAGGCGCACACAGAAGTTATCTTTGATGAAGGCTGACCGTGATGTGCTCACTTCCATCCATATGCGTGCGAGTAGACAGATGAGCTATTGTCCACCGCTGGTAGATTACACATCACTCTACCGTCACAAGTGGCTACAAAAACATATGCAGACGAGTCTCATCAATATGCATTTTATACAAATCAAATGCAAATTCGGTCCGTGGTTGTTGGTGGACTCATTTTCTGAACTTTTTGCCACAACTTTCTCATTGAACGAGCTGCGGGTGCCACTGCGCCCAGCCTTCTGCTCCTGGCCTGACGCCAGCGCTCTTCTCCTCATCTGCGTGCAGGAGTCGGGACAGGAAGATAGCACTCCATTCTGTTTTCTATTTACCTTCCTCCCTCGCTCTGTTTGTCAGAGCCCTTGGCGTAAACACGGAAGGCTGCTTTCGAGTCCTTTCAGCAGGGGGCTCCTGTGGTTTGTGATGAAAGAAACGTAATCCATTCCTCTTTTCTTTCCCTTTCTGCAGTTGGTCAGGCTGTTTAGTTTGATTTTCTACATGCTTAACCACGTCACATTTCTTGTGCGAGTGAATCCGAGGGGTCTGGGTGAGCATGCATGACTGTTCCCCAGAAACTAAATCACAGTGACACTGGAAATAACCTGTGCATTTACCATGTTTATCTTCCCTTTTTACTCTAAGAGGATGTTCCATTCCAAAGCACAGCAGTGACATGAATCACCCTGACAAGATTCAAATATCACCTTCAATCATGTTAAGCTGTGCCAAGTAAAATAACTTTTAAGCACATCCAATGAGGGCTTGAAAACGTTTAACTTGAAGGTGATGGAAAAATACAGGATGGCAGGGGCACAAAATGCTGATGAGGAGGACCGTGCAACAGCTATAATTCCTTGTCTGCATCCCTGAAATGATACAGCACCATTCATAATCCTGAAAAATGTGTGGATTCCTATAAAGGAGAAATAATTAACACTCAATTAACAATCAACTCAGCATATCCGATATCTGATTATTCAATGGATGACAAATGAACCATGCTGATTTATGGAATGAGTTCAATGACCATTCACCTTGAATTTTATCACTGCCCATGATGACAGGACTCACTGGCGCCCTCTAGCCCACACTGCAGTTGTGATTTGTATGTGTATGTGTGATGAGGTACATTAAGAGGGATAATGGAGCTAAAAAGTCATGTTTCCATGGGAACACTTATAGATGTGTGAGTGGGTGGCTGAGGGACTGAAGCTCACTGATACAACGGAGATGCCTAATGCACAGAACACAGAGAAAGAAAACCACATAGACATTCACAGATTGGATACACAAATGCAACTGCAGACATACAGTACACACTGCCGAGCTTCAATGCATCTGTTATATAGTAGGCTACAGACATTTACAACATGGTTGCAGTTTGCTGAATGGAACCTGTGCCTACAGAAATCAAGACAGCGAAAAACATGTTGGTTTGTTTAGTCCAATGCTTACTGTCAGGGTGAATTAAACCTTACCTTGGCAACTCAGAATGCACAAACGTCAAAGGCAAATGTACCATACTTTTATCTCCCAGACAAAATGCTAAACAGATTGAAACCAAAGTCAACAAGAAGTCGACTCGCCTCAAATCACAAGTACAATTCCCTGAAGGGTCAGGGACACAATCTTACTTCAAAATAAAAAAAAATATTCTGACACCACTTTAAAACCGAGATTTGAGGATGTTTCAAACAGCAAGTTCACCTACAAAAGAAATGAGATATGTATGCCTGTCTGCAGGTTTCAAATCATTTCTCGCATCTGAAACAAAACTAATTTATTACCTGTCACGCATGGCTTAGCAGAAGCAAATATAAAAGCCAGCATAGAGGGATGTTTTCAATATTATCCTCGTGGCCTAACCCCTGGGAAGATCTGCACCAGAAATACTTGGTTCTGCTCTTTTTCCTCAGGTATATTACTGAAACTACACTGAGGAGAGGTTATATCACCAAGTTCATCATAGCAAAATTTTCCACATTTGGAACAACATAACCCCAATTCACAATGACACTGCATTGGCGGCTGCTAGTAGTGGCATGTGTCTGCTGTGTAACAGGGCATGGCGTGAATCCAAATTTTTTTCAGCAACCCTCATTGAAATCCAATGACTTTCAGTTGCTTTTCTGCCCCAAAATAATTGTCAGTGTGAACAGAGTTAAGTGCACAATGCTGTTAGTTCATAGATTTGAACATAACCTTTGGGTTAGCCTACTAGTCCTGATGTTTAGTCTAAGATCACAAGGCATGTGGGAATAAAGTCTAACATTGAAATTAAACTGCAACACCACATAAACATCAAATCCAAAGCTTTCTTATTATATTTCCATTGCTGGATTATCTGCACCACACAAATGAGGTGCTAGTGAAATTTACAACCAACAGGCTTGTACTGTAAACACAAGGATTAAGTTGTTAAAAAAACAAACAGCCATTTTGAAAAGATGACAAAAACAGGGGGTTGAAAAAAGCAGATATAAGCAAACACGGACAGCCTGTAGTTTCGTAATGGGACTCACATGTACCACAGTGGTGACAGGAAGCTGAGTTTCTCACTTGTGGAAATCACTCTCTCCTCATTATCCACAAAGACACAGGCGCTCACGTACGCACCAGCACGCACACGCGGTGGGACGTGGGGGACGCACAGCGGGGGTCTATTCTGAAGATGTCACAAGCAGACAGAACTGTCACTCACAATTCACACATTTACCTACAGATCCCATCCAGTTGCACACAGAACTGCACATGACATGAGCATATGGTCATATGCACGGACAGATCTGCAATGTTCTCGCTATGTTCCTAACATAAATATTTACTGTGCAAATAAACTGTTCTGCCAATGCACAAAACAGATCCAGGTACTAAGTTCATTTACTTCCCACAGAAACATCACGTTACATACATAAAAGGACAAATTTCGATGACGCCAAACACGTGTCTGTTGCTAAACTAAAACAAATAGTGGGATGATAAGTCGTAAAAACTGTTGTAGTAACCAAACAGAAGGGTTTGGTACATGGTTCATTTGTCCAACCGCACACACGCAAACAGGTTTTCACCAGGCCAGTAGAGGGAAACATTCAAGCAGAGTCTCATTAAGCACAACAAGATTACAAAAATTGATTTTTCTTCCTCTAAGATTCCTGTTGGCTATTGTGTCTTACCGAGTTGTTCGAATGAAACACATTTTTACTCAAAGCTCATGCAGTTCAAGATCAGTTTCCCAAAGTCAACTCATCAAGCCGCTATTTAATTGGATAACAGGGTAAAGATACACTTGCTCTCACAGTACACAGAACAACAGATGTATAAACTCCATACACGGTTTAAAAAAAAAAAAAACGTAGAAGAGATAACCAAAGCCATTATTCTCACCATAACTGCATCAGTTCTGGATCACCCAAAAAGAACAATAGCCAAACTTCAATACAAATTAATAATAAATATTTCACTGGAGGGCAATAGCAAAACTTAAACATGGTTGGCCAATCAGCAACCTATAAGAACAGAGAAAGCGGCTCTTCCTTTGAAAGAACAGAGAGAGTCATTCACCAGTTTCCAAACCAGTCATTCAGCCTCATCTCAACTGCTCGTTCATACTCTAGTGCATGTGAACACACACTCTAGTGCATGTGAACACACACTCTAGTGCATGTGAACACACACTCTAGTGCATGTGAACACACACTCTAGTGCATGTGAACACACACTCTAGTGCATGTGAACACACACTCTAGTGCATGTGAACACACACTCTAGTGCATGTGAACACACACTCTAGTGCATGTGAACACACACTCTAGTGCATGTGAACACACACTCTTACATGCTACATATCTGCTCAATACAGTGGACTCATTCTAACAACTATGCCATTTCTAATATTTTAATAATATAAAGTACTGTCTCTCTCACATTATTAATAATGCCATGTTTTCATTCTATGCATCCCATATTCCCTTCAATTTCCAAGTTTATCTCTCAACTACAGCCAAGAAGAGAAAGACTTTGAAAAATGTCAACATTATATTCATCCTTGCTGATAGCACTGCGTTTAAGGTCTCTTAAAGCTCTCTGGGGGCAAAGAGACTAGCAGACTGTCAAGCATTCAAGGCTGAAACGCCACTGGAACACGATGAAATGATTAAGTTTCGTGTTTTATCACAGTCTGATAGTACTTGCTGTTTCTCCTTGAAACTCAGGGGCACCCTGACTGCACTGAGTGCTTAACGCATTCATCTACACCTACACTTTATACAAACGAATGAACAAAAAACTGCCATATTGTTGCCTCTCGACTGCATGCCAATGCAAACACATACTGCCATTCACCTATAGCTTTTTGCTCTTGAAAGGCAAGCCACAACTGCCAACATGCAGAGACAATCCTTCACTCACTGCACAAAAGCCCTGTCTTAGCCTCTAAAGAGAACCAAATCCACTCGGTTCACAAAAGCTAAAATACTTCATTAACACAATCTTCATGAATTCATAATTTATACACAAACCTCAAGACACAGTCAGCGTCTGTGAACACTGTGAAGTCCCACTATGAATGGAATCCTTCGTGAAATATCACTCACCACAAGCAAGTGAACTCTTCCGATTACTTTATATTCCCGTACAAACCCCCCAGACTCACACCCTCAGCCGAGTATAACAAAACTGTTCAGGTTGAAGTCAGTGAGAAACTGGCAATTAGAAGGTTTGCAAACAGCAGTGATGCATTACTGAAGATGATACTCATTTCCACAGCTGTGAGGGCAGAAGACATGTAATGTGTTCAACGGACAGACTGAACATCAGAATGTGTCCTCAGCTGATCTCGGCTGCATTGAGGCAGCCATAAGGGTTTGCAGGTGTGTTGCTTTGAGACAAGACAATGGCTCAAATGGTCAACGGACCCCTCGGTGAACAGAGTCATGACATTACTGCAGCTGCCCCTGATTTCACATGCAAATTAGGGTAAAACTCTTTATCCAACCATAATTACATCTCTCTATGTAAACAGAAGATAGATAGATAGATAGATAGATAGATAGATAGATAGATAGATAGATAGATAGATAGATAGATAGAACCACCATGGGCGCGTAAAACAGACCGCTGTTTTGATGACCCTGATGAAATAACTGAAAATTACGCACGATTACGGGGAACCAAGGTGTGCCAAACAGTATGACACACTTCGTATCTGCAAATAGCACGACAATTGCCAGAAATGCTGAGGGTAAAATCTCACACATGATGGCCAGCCGCTCTTTCTCCACCCTGTGCCGACAGGTAAAGCGCGCGCAGAGAGGAAGCGCTCACGCACGCGGCTCACAGAGAACAAGTTGCGCTCTCGAGTTAACGCGAGCGCGGCAGCCGCGTGCCAGTAACGGGCTCTCTCTTTTATTGCTTTAGACTTTTAACAGTGCTGTGTGTAGCGTTTAATCTCTGGCCAGCCATTCAGAGTCTTTCCAAAATAGCGCTTTAGCGGAGAAACATGTGCGTAAAATAATGAATAGCATGCGAATTGCGTCAACTCCACTTTCTATCATAAATCACGCCTTGAGACTGATGTTGTGACAAACTGTAATAACAATCTTATAATCTTAAGTCGTATAGGTACAGATCAGAGAAAACTAAAAATTGTGTCATTAACTTAACCTCATGTTGTTCCGAACATGTCTGACTTTCTTCCGTGGAACACGAAAGGGTGTAATGCACAATATTAGGGACTGACAGCCTTAATAATCATACAATAAAAGTGAACGGAGACAGAGGCTGTCGTTATGCCCAACATCTGCTAACCAGAAAGTAAAAGGGCTTTGGAACAACGTGAGGTTGTTGAGCAAACGTTGACAGAAAATAATTTTTGGGTGAACTATCCCTTTAAGAGTCGTTGACAGTCTATGCGCTTATGTGCTTTCCATAAAGAATTGCATATCTTAAAACTGCAGTATAAAAATCTCGATAGCCTATGCTGTTCCTAGTTTTAAACGATAAAAGCTCCAGAGAGTAAAATAACACAATCCAGTAACGCACGGGTGCGGATGGTGCATTGCCCTCCTCACAGCACGCCCTTATACTACATAGCAGGTAACACGCCTCGCTTACCTACCTGCTCAAATAACATTTCCCAGTCGCTATTCCGTTAAATAACAAGTTGAAGATGTAAAACACCAATCCTGTTATACGGTTGTCCCGTGTCAAGCGCTTACCTGTTCTCGCTGCGTATTTCACCTCACCGCCGCAGTCGCGCTCACACTGCGGATGATGGGCACCTTCACAGGAATCCCAACTCACTTACTCCACAAATACAGCCAGACGCCCTTTAAAAACACTCGATTCGCTGTGTTTGAGAGTATCACAGACACTTATTGTTATCGCAAAGATCCTCCGCGTTAAATTTCCTCAGGCAGAAACGACAGACGAGCTTCAGAATCCCATCAACGACTAAAGCTGAAGCGCTGGCGAGGTGACCGTTAAAACTGCCGCTCGTGCTGTAGTTTCCATCATGACGTGCTGATTGACAGAATTTAAAGCGCGCTAAAACGGCAACTGGAACTCCGCGTGCAGAAGCAGAAGCAGCTGTGGGAACGCGCCGTGTGCGCTGCAGTCGATCAGAGCGGCTGTTTCGGAGTTTGCTGGTTCGCAGCTGACTCCCAAGTACCAGAGGAGAGGCGTGAGTCAGTGGCTTTCTGCTGAGACGCAGCGACTGTCTTGTTTTACAAACCCTCCTGACTCGCCCGCAGTGACATCCCGAATCTGGCCGCTGATTGGGCTAATTGTAAAATCTTATTGGCTGCAATCAGCGCGCGCGGCTGGCATGAATGAGGCATATGCTGCGCCCCAATGTCTTTTAATGTGTTTATAATGCATGCATTACACCGTGGAACGGATTTGGGGGAAACACGCGGCTGAACATAATACTGCGGACAGAACGCTCTACGGATTTGAATATCTAATCAGCAAGATCAGTTGGAGATGGAGATTAGGATGTTAACATGCAAGACAAACATTTTGTCAGGAGATTAGCTTTACACCAATTTATTTACGCTTATTATTTTATTCATCGGAGATAAATCAAAATAAATATTCGCAAATAAAACAAAAACAAGCCAGACGGTCAAATTCATTAATAAACGTATGAAAAGAAGGTGGAAATGTTATAAATGTTTTATAATCGCATTGCAGAAACAGGTTTATTTGATTTTTGGCTACGTGCATTACTTTCTTAACCAACAATCTGACGAACTTTTCCACCTTGCTGTATATGAAGCAAAATACTGGTTGGCATCATAGGTTGATTCACTGCAATATTCCTGAACGCAAAGCACTCAAAACACTGCATCACAGCTCCACCTGCAGGCGAATACAGTACTGCATGCATATTCCACCTGCGACCCTGCCACAGACAAACCCTGGTCCTGAAGGACACCAAACTTCACATTTCGGATGTCTCTCTTATTTGAGACTCGTTTCAGGACATAACGCCTCTAATAATGAGCTAACGAGTTGAAACAAGTGTTTTTTGATCTGGAAGTGGGACCAGTCATTCATTTCTAAAGACAATAATCATTGGATGTCTTGTGTTCATTCATTTGTTCAACCCTGAAGACAGCAGTCAGTTCAGATCTGAGATGTTTGTTTGTTTGTACGAGGCTGAAATGTAAACCAGGCATGTGTTGATCTTTAAAGTGTATACGTAAACTCTTCACCCCAGTTGTTTTTAAACATTTTAATTGTTTTTTATTATTATTTGACCTAATTGGCTTGTTTAACTAAACTGATTTACAAGCACCATGTGAGTTATTTCCTAAATTCAAGGTGAGCAGTACAAGAGAGGTTTGCATGTATTGATGACCCGTGGGAATATTCAGAAATTCCCAGTCCGGTGCCAGGTATTTGGAAGGACGAACTAATAAACTTTTAAAAGGACGTGGTGGTGTTTTGGATTAGGATTGGGTGTTTAAATGTCTAATTACTTGGGGATAGCAAAGATGCTCTGGTCATCCAATGGGTCGATTCTTCCCAATTATCCAATTTAAGTGAATAGTTGAAGAAAGTGGTAAGTTTGTAGACAACTTAATGGCCTTGTGCATGCTTTGCATAAGCTGTAAAAAATAATGAATAGATTTTAGGACATTTAAATACAAGCAAACTGAGGAATCAATCTTAAACGACCAATAATCAATATACACGTCTTTGGTATAATGATGATAAATGTACAAGCTGTGCTGACCTGTACGGATACAGTTCTAAAGTCTCTCTCTATATGATATACATTATCATATATTATATGATATACATTTAGGAACGCTAAAACAGGGAACATAAAAGTTCATGACTTCTATTTTTCAGGCTTTATTGTTTGATGAATTGTTTATTAAATAATAGAGAACTAGCAATATATAAATGGTAAGCTGATAACCAATGAAACTGAACAAAATTCTATACTTTGTCTAAATAAATTACAAAAACTTGAAATTAATAATTTTAAATGATGTTAAATGTAGGCATCACAACATTAAAATATATTTTTTAAAAATGGATAATCATTTTGAGATTAGCTAAATACTTTGTTTAAAAGTGTTAATTATAAGCATGTTAAAGATTATCTTCCAACGCTGACTTAATCTAAAAGTAAAAATAGTGTAAAATTAGCATATACAATGAAAGATCCAATTTCAGCCTTAAAACACACTCACAATAAATCAACCCCCCCAAAAAATATTACCAATAACCGATATGGTACAGATACCATTCCTAGCAATAATAACAATAATAATGTAATAAACTAATAAACTAAGCGGCATGATTCCATGCAACTTCTTCACAATGATGATTAAAAATATATGCACACATTTATATAACAATGATAAATTATAGGCTAGAACTGCAGTGTCTGACAACATTTTCTCTGTGAACATTTTATATCCAACTGTGAATGAAGGAGATTAGGAAAGGACGACTGCAAAGTCAAAGTCATCTGTTATAAAACAAAGGGATTATACTATTGAAAGAATTGTCATCTGTAAAGAACATTGACCTTTTTGTAAATCAATGCAGAGACAATGAATCAACATTGAATATGTCTGTGAAAACACCAAAGTTCCATTGTACAATTGGGCGCCATTGATTGAGACGGCAGAAGGGTCAACTTTGTAATCTGTTACACTTCTAGCCCTTGTCCCAGTGGCTGGGACCTGTCCGATAAAATTAATTTAAAAGACAAAATAAACACACAAACAATTTGTCAGTTTAAACAAACGTTCCACAGTGGAATTAAAACAGATCTGGACCCCGATACTGACCATTTTTCTGTCAGTCTGATCAATAGACACGGTGTAGACAGGATGTGGACCAGAGGAAAGGCCATTGATAAGCACAGCACGACAATGTCAAACTATAAAGACAAGTAAAACGAGTGGCGGCATGGTTTATTTCTGAAAGTTTACTTTCTCAAACCGTCACAGATACTGTATGTTTTACTAATTACATCGTTTATTATGCATAAACATCTTGTAATGAAATATTTTGCCTTCACATGACAGAGCATGATCTAGTCCTCTGTCAAGCAATCAGTGTTTCCAGTGATTTTCTGTCAGTTACTCTAGATAAGAATCTAGTTAAGATATATTATTCCTGTTCATGACAGAGAGGTACAATCTAGCATCGCTCAAATGATCAGTGTGTGTGCAATGAAGTAGATTTAAAGTTCATAAATTTCTCTCCGCTGACACCTGCAGATAGATTCCTCAGACAGGTTGAGTCTGCTGAGGAATGATCAATAACATTGAATGGAGTGTTTGAGGCCTAAAAAGAACAGGATGAAGGAAGCGAAGCATGAGGGTGACTCATGTTATGTCCTTTTTGGGTCCTCAAGTTTGTGTTAGTGTATAAAAGAGAAATAGAGGTCAGCTTAACAGTCTAAAAACACAAACGAATCAGCTTACATTTTACACACAATATGGTCATTTAATGCATCTAATATTGCACTGCCAATAAAAAAATTCACAGTTAACTGTTGCGTCTTTCCTGAATAAATTGAACGAATTGAACGTCTTTTGAACGAATTAGGCGAGTGAATCATTCAAATCAGTCGCTTACTTGTTTCATTCCTGAATGAATCAGTGTTTGTGAACAAACCAGTTCAGTAAATGATTTAATGATTCACTCAAAGACAGTGGCTGCCTCTGAAATTGCATAGTTACTATATAGTAGGTGGAAAACATGTGACAAAAAAAAAGAAGGTATACCCGAATTCACAGTATTCTTCAAAGAATAGGCTAAATGTACCTGGCAAATACGTCCGGATTACATTAACACACACATTTATATTTAGAACATACTTAAACTGCGATTTCGGATGCACCGTTTTTTTTGTTTCAGTCTTAAATGAATCAGTGTTTTGAACAATTCGGTTGAATGAATGATTCAATGACTCGCTCATCAAGAGGGTGATTTGTTTCGCTTGTGAATGAATCAGGGCTTTGAATGAACCGATTGAGAGTGGTTGCACGTACCAGCTCCATAATATCCATTCATCGGTCATCTTTCTCTGCATTATGGGGCACCACACTAGATTTATGTCATTACATCATGCATACAAAATCTGTACACACTCGCTAGGGTCAATTTCAAAGCCATTTTACACCATGGACAATAATATTTATGGGCTGCCAATGAAAGGACAGGATTTATGGTGTCTGCCTTCATAAAAGTGTCCACCCTCTTACTGGCTGCTTTCTGTGTGTGTTTCAAGACTGATTTCAGAAACTGCATCCCTGCATGTCACTGCTGGGAACAAGTGTACCTCATCTGTTCTTACAATATCTGCCTTCAGAGTCTAACTTGATATTCAGTTTTTTTTTTTTTTTAATTAAGCCAGTGTTTTCACATACATATTCATGTTATTTATTTGAATAAAAGTCAATGTTCTTCACAGATGACAATTATTTGTATAGTATAATCCATTAAAAAGTCAGTACTAATTACTTTTGCACAGGCAGAAAGTCTGTGCAAAACCAGGTGTGTCCAAACTCTGTCCTGGAGGGCCATTGTCTTGCCGAGTTTAGCTCCAACTTGCCTCACCACACCTCACTTGAAGTTTCCATGCCTAGAAAGACCTTGATTAGCTCAAGGCAAGGCAAGGCTGAATTTGGACGCCTAGATTCATGACTGTTGCCACTGTTCCTCGCACACAGCTGGCCATCCTCTCGGTCAATGGCAATCATTGTGTGCATCATGTTTGTCTTCCAGGCACAGCAGCCCAAGTCAGACAGTCTCATCTGGAGAGATTGGTTTATTACAGAGAGAGACGTCCTCAAGGAAAAAGTTGCAGAGGTCCTCCCGGGGGGGCCTTCAGATGCACATGCGAAGATTTCCTCCACGAAAACCTGCCCTTCATCACAGCCCGCTATCATTTGCATGCCTGAGACGCAGCAAATGTCTGTTACCCAAGGCTGAGGCGATAAGCCCAAGTTGCAAACACTTTTACCGGAGAATCTCCGGAATGTTCTTCCGCCTCAGGCAATTCAATCACAGCTGCTGAAGGCGAGGTTATATCCGTGTATATGGTCTGGTCACCGGCAGCAATGTGTGCAATCACATAGCAGGGGTTACTTCACCGGCTCTTGTTTTGAGCTTCGGCTCGTCTGCATGATGTTTCTCTCTGGCGGTTTAAGGCTCCGAAAGCCAATATCCTCTAATCTAAAAAGCCTGTGCAGCAGGCAACTCATTCCAACAGGGTTTTTGACATCAATCATTAAAGAAAACCCAAATACTCAATACACACAGGTTAACAAGTGAAAGATGAACGGTATGTAGCTTTAAAGACTGAAATAGACATGCTTGTTTGTTTGAATTTGAACCTAAAAGCACTGTAACATTCTTCCTCATCCTCAAATATCAATGCAGAATTTGTAGTTAAAGTTAATAAGAAATTGTAATGGAATCTATTTACTTTTTAATGAACGTTCCTAGACTTATGAGCAATTCATTGAGCGTGTTATTTCAAAGAAAAAGTTTGTTTTCATAATATAGCCACCTTGATGTAGCTGCTCGTTATTCTTCTATTGTGTTATAGACCCCTTTTCAGTTGGTAAACATGGTGACGTTTTTTTGTGGGCGGAGCTTAGGTGGTGGCAGAACGATCCCTCTGGCCGCTTCACTAACGTTAGTTTGCAAGTTATGTTAGCTTGTTTTTTAACAATGACTGGAGAAAATCAGATTTTATCTTAATGTGCAAGGTCACTCACTGTCCAGGAGCGCGATTGTTATTTGTTATTGCAAGTTAATTTTAACGGACATCCCAGATTGGCTGAGCCGGCATACACGCTCATTCAATGGATGGACGATCTGACAGGATCGCTGACGCTACATCCGGTTGAGTGTCCTGACTTCTACACCTATCCGATAGAGAAACCGAGGGTAAAGAGAAATTGAGGGCATACACATATTTAGATGCCTATAACTGTACTAAATGGTCACAAGACTTGTGTGGTAGCCTACGATCCGCAGTTCTGCCTAGCCAGCGCCAGCGCCATTGCCAGACAGAAGACGACAATCTAAAGAGTGACATTGCAGTGCAATTTTAATGATGTGAATATTTTCTAGAAATAAAAATTCCAGATACAGCATATTCATTTTTTAACTATGTATTTGATTACAGTTTCTTACCAGGTTCTTCAAAAAGTCTAGTCACAATCAATCAAAACAATGTATACAATCATAGATTCATTCACAAATAATCACAATAATTTAGAAAACATTATGCGATAAAATTTCAAATTGGAGCCTGTACTCCGTCGATTCTTGCACCCAATAACACAACAGGATGACATTTAATAACAATAATGATAATTTAAGCTCCTTATTATGTAGCCGAATCTGTACTGGTTTGTATTGGCCGCCTCCAATTTTCCCTTTGTTTTGCCACCAGGGGCCGGTTTCACAAAGCTATTTTAGACCGGTCTATAGTGTTAGACAAGTCTAAAATTTGCTCATAGACTAGTCTAATGCAAGTTAGACTGTTTCACAAAAATAAAGACTGACATAATTTAGACCAAAAAATTAGACACCTTACCCCCAGGCTAACTTAGGTCTAAGACTCTATGTTACCTTGGCAACCAGCAGTAACAATCAGTTACATTACAAACTGCCAAAAGAAAAGGGAAAATGGCTCATAATTTAAACATTTCTTCTTGTTACCACATTCCCAAGTAAAATGTCCTTGTAACTGTAGGGCCGTTACATAGGCTAGTCAACGCGAGCAACGATCGACGCGCTCCCTTTCAAACAGTAGACGCAAGCGTCACGGGCGATGCGTGAAATGCAATACACCACTCACGCAACAGGGGGTAACTTAGTAGAGTCATATGGAGTCATAGCTCTGAACGCCCGTCTATTTCGCTTCAAACGCTCGCTTTATATGCGCGTCCTATTCGCCTTGGACGCGCGAATGGATTCAAAATGTTCAAGCGTCGAACTAGACGCGATAGACGCGAATTTGACGCTGTATTCGCGTTTGGTGTGAATGCTGCATAATAACAGGCTGCGATGTCAAGATTGCAATGCTGATGTGTGTGTGTGTGTGTGTGTGTGTGTGTGTGTCAGAGAGAGAGAGAGGCACGGGCGCGATCGAACAGTGGAAACATAAAAACATAGTCCGTCATTTATACTCCTCCAACAAACACATATTTTCCGCTGGGGTAAACTGCACTGAGCGGTTGAATGCGCTTACTCGATCCGCCATGTTTTTTGTTTTGAAAAGTGTCTTATTTTACCCAGAATGCATTGCAGTGTAGTCCTACTTAAGATAGTCAGAGTCTTAAGTGCTTTGTGCAACGGTCTGATTTAGATGTCTATCTGAAGTCTGACTATCTACTATATCTAAGCCATAGTCAAAGTCTATCTTTGTGAAACTGGCCCGCAGCTAACGCCGTGACGTAACTGTGACGTCGGCTCGAAATTGGTCTATTGTTCGAATTATTTACCAATAGCAGAATTTGAAGTCTCGCACATTCACTTATTTCAAAGTTGGGAAAAAAGGTGGATAATCAAATGTATAGGCTACTAACTTTTCTCCGCTGCATTCGAAATCACAAATTCTGATGTTCTTCATCCGCCATGTTGTCATTGTCATGTAACTTATGGCGTCAGATACGTCACTTCACCTCCATTTACAAATCCTCTCTTGTGGCCATCGGCACATAGTAAAGTGTCCATTGAATGCGCATTTCAGAATATCGCCGGAAGTAGAAGATCATACGGGTACCTTTCACCTGTTTTATGAAGTCTATAAATTCGGACATACTACTTGGCTCACATACTGTTTTTCGTCTAGGCAAATTCAGAAACAGCGTTAGTCTTTGCTGCTTTTAGATAATGTTAACCAACAACAATAGAGCTACTATTATTTTGTTTTAGCAAACGGTTAAGCTCCAAGTCTGGTATCTTTTTCCAATCAAATCTTTTACCAATGGATAAAAATTCCAGTGCTGCTCTACATTTTTCTTGATGATTATCTGGTTTCACACAGAAAAATAGCACATTACAGATTAAAAGTAGGTTTATATGACATTTATCACAAACTCAAGCCTATTTCTCTAAACAGTGTCAAACTTTTATGGGAAAAAAATTGGACAGTCACGTCCTGTACAAACAACCTCAAAGACGACAATATGGCAACTTCCAGAATATTACAAAAATGATCATGATAAATGTGTCTAAAAAGGCTCAAGATAAATGTGTATTTTGTAGAGTTAGAAAAGCTATTTATCACATGGTCAGGACATTATACTGCTGTTTAAAGCTTCAATTTAAATACAGCTGCACAAAGCAATGAGGTATATAGAAACATGAACAACAGCGGAGCTATAATGATATCTTTTGTTCTGTGATGGAGGGAGAATTCATTTTTGCTTTTCTGTGTTGAGACTGATTGAATGTGCATCTTATTGCGGATTTAATTTGTGTTATTTGTTATGCTGACTGAGAGCTTTTGTAAATAAAGAAGAAAAAATCAATCTCTCCCACTCACCCACTCACTTTCTTGAGTTGATATATGGAACTCCATATTTCATACTTGGCCTCTTTCATTTACCCAAACTTTGCCTGTACCTGCTATTACCAGAACACACTTTTATTTTAAGCATCCATCTCTCTTTTGAATATAAAATGCAATGATATATCATTCTCATGAAACACTAGGTGAAATATGCATTATTTCATTACAGATCAATCCATCACAGGTCATTAAGAAGAAGTGTCAAATGCCCATGTGCCTGAGTGTATATTTTTCTTTATTATACTAATTAATGTGCTTCTGTATTGACATGGGGATGATGGATCAGTGTTGTTATTGTTAACTCAAACTAAAAAAATAGTTTCAGTAATTTAAATGCAGCTGAAATAATGTTAAATATAAATATTATATTGAAATAAAAATGTTGTATTGCCTGAGCAACAAAAAAATTCAAGTTGAAGTACAAAAATGGAAATAAAAATATGTATATATATATATATATATATAGTATATATGTATGTATGTGTATGTATATGTATATGTATATGTATATGTGTGTGTGTGTGTGTGTGTGTGTGTGCGCACGTGTGTATGTGTTTATGTATGTATATATATATGTATATGTGTGTGTGTGTGTGTGTGTGTGTGTGTGTGTATATATATATATATATATACATACATACATGTACGTACATACATACGTATATATAGAGTAAGTTTATATATATATAGGGTTTTTTTACATTTTAAAAAGTTACAAAAGCACATAAAAATGACTAAGATTTCATTTAAATTAAAACAAAAATTATTCAAAATATTAATAAATACAATCATAATAGCTATAAATAATACTAAAATAGCACAGTCATGCGATATGGGAGACGAGGTCTAGTTCTCACACTTTTTACTCTAGTGAATATTTCTCAGCGTAGGTTCATTTTTGAAGGTCAAGTTCTAGACACACAAAGCCTTGTCTACAAAACTGCATATTTTCACCATTGTTGTTACTCAGCAAAAAAGACAGAGATCACTGAACAAGATAAGAACTTTTGTAGCCAAGTTGTCACAATGGAACTTGCATTTAAAAATCTAATACTAAAATATGACACTGAAATTTAACAATAAAAAAAAAAAATCTGTTAATTTTAGAGAATTTTCAAGTACTTGAGAAAAACATACAATATCACTATTAGATTAAAAAATTAATAATAATTTGAGCAATTAGACTTTTGAAGAAAACATTAGACTTACCAAGATACAGTCCTTATGAGCAACTTCCTAATGTGACAAATAGGAAGCCCCTGTCTCCCCTATAAATGTAAAAAAAAAAAAAAAAAAAAAAGGGATAAAAACAATTATTATGGTTAACTTGTGTCAACAGTCTATTATTATGCAAAGAATAGCATACTTATTCCACATAATATAATTATGTGCACAGTATGCAAATTCTACTACTTTACTCAAAATTTAATCCGACCATTAATAATAAAATCATAACCCTAAAAAAAAATAAAAAAATAACTGGATGCCATTCACTGAATAACATGCATGTAATAAAACTTAATTTGACCATAAAGCATACTACAGTTAGATAGCTGCTCAGCTGTCACAACTAATCATCACAACACACATATATCATAAATCAAAAAATGACCACAAATGAGAGTTCAGTAACGTGACACAGTAAGATTAATATTTCCTCCAGCCTGTACCGTAAGACTCATTGTTTTCAATAAAGTGTCACGGCGCCCCATTACATAATCACATCTGCGATTTGGGATCAAGGTTTTGATGCAATCAATGCCTATTAGAATCAGCCTGTATTGATTGAAAGCAGAGAGCTGATACCATCTCTCCATCTCTGGCCTGCTTAGATCATAATCTCTCTCTGGTCTGCGTGGGACTTGATTGGCATTAATAGGTCAGTGTGTTGCCCAGGGATGCAGACAAGGATAATTTTTCACCACTAATAGTGTGACTGTAAACTGCCCTTAGACCCATTAGGGTCAAGGGCGGAGGTGCATCCTGCCCCCTGAGAGCAGTGAGCAGGACAGAACTGTTGGGATGAGATGAGAACCTGAATCAAACTGATTTAAGTGTGGGTTTCCCATTCTCTATGGCTGACTACTAAAATGTTTCCAAACCTATTTGTTTTAGGTATAGCTACTCCGAAAGCCATATTAGTAAGCTTTGGCTTGAATAACCCTTTATAGTTAGTATTCTGTATATTAATATCATTAATATACTAAATAATTAATGTACATGAATATATTAAATTACCATTATAATGTTACAACGATTCACATCAGTGAAAAACTGACTTACCAATATTGACCTCTCAAACTAAAGCATGTTGTTTGTTGTCTGCTGCATTTGCATATAGTGTTTATAAAGTGTGATATTCGTTTGTTAGGCTTTGGAAAGTTAAACAAACGGAGTGATTTATCGAACGGAACCGAACAGGACCAAAAATTAAACGTGGCGTGCCATTAATGCGACACCTTGCGTTTGATTTGATTTACGAGCAGAGCAGGTGCACTATGACGTGTGCAACGAACAGCCAATCGCGTGAAACATGCAGAGAGAGGGAGGGAAAGAGAGAGATATGTTTTGTTGGTTTGTTTTATTATTTATATATAATATGTGAATGCTTTGGCAACATTGTGATACTCAGTCATGCTAATAAAGCTCATTTGAAATTATTATTGAGAGAGAGAGAGAGAGAGAGAGAGAGAGAGAGAGAGAGAGAGAGAGAGAGAGAGAGAGAGAGACTTTTCGCGAGACACCGCGATTGCGCCGTTTGTCGAAGATTAATTGATAAATAATTAAAACATTTACCCCTGGCTTCACAGACAGGCTTAAGCCTAGTCCCAGACTAATTTTTTATTTATTTATTTTTTAGCTTTTTTAACTGAAATCAGCATACACTGACATAATATGTCAGTGTCATTGTTTTGTCTCAAGATACACACCAGTAATGTTTTTTTTCTTTTTTCTAAGACATGTTTA
Source organism: Abramis brama (assembly GCF_963993115.1). Lineage (NCBI taxonomy): Eukaryota > Metazoa > Chordata > Actinopteri > Cypriniformes > Leuciscidae > Abramis > Abramis brama. The sequence continues at coordinate 45,293,466 of NC_139966.1, read as the reverse complement.
TAAAAGCTCATTTAAAGTCTTAATTGACATGAGGCCTAATTCTGGCTTAATCTAAGCCCTGTCTGTGAAATCGGGCCATATAATCCAAGAAGAAAAACTGTTGTTGCAAAAATGTAAGACACTTTCTGGAATAAAGTAGCTGAATATAATCAAAGAAAACTTCTCTTAAATATTATAAAAGTAGCAGATATAGCCATGCATAAATTAATTTGTATACTGTACATCCACAAGGAGGCTTAGTCTATTCATTTATTTTAAATCTTAAAATAGTTTATGCATTCATTTTAAAGAAATTTTATTTTATTTAAATGCTTAATCTAATTAATTGTTATAATATACATTATTATGCTAGAATATGAATTATTACTAAGCTAAACAAGACATGCAAATATAAATATCAAAGTGAATGTTTGCAATTACCTCTTAATTCCTCTTGTGCACATTATCACTAGCACATGAGCGACACATAGGATAGGACAATAAGTAAATGCAATAAAAATTGTTGGAAGGTGCACCTGCAATGTCAATCTGCAACCTCAATGTTAAAAATAAATAATGTACTGCATCAATCCCTACACAAACATTACAGCTCATGTCACTTTGATACAATACAATATAATTTTAACCTATACCTAAACCTATATTTTTTTTTTTCAGGTGGACACCTCTACCTGGAATAGACCTTATTCAGAGCAGCGCCATGACAGGTATGAAAGCGAGGCTGTGAGGGGATAGACTTGTCGTGTTTTCAATGGCATCCACTGTAAAAAGCTGGATGAGGCTCCTAGATTGCTTACAATTTTCAACAAGCTTATATTGACAGGAGTTTTTTGTCTACTGAAATTTCTTGGCAAGATATTTTCCAGTGTTTCATGAGCAGAACAATCTAAAAACACATTAAATAACAGTACAACCCATTGAAGAGATGCATGTCTTTCCCTCACAACCTCGTTTTCATTCCCATTAAAAATCAAAGATGGTGCTGTGGTGGATGAATGAATGAATGAATGAATGAATTCATTTTAAAGTCATAGTTTCTGCTTTATAGGTTTAATAAAACAACAATGAAATGTTTTCCCCCTCGTGGTACGTACCCCTGGATGGGAATCACAGCACTACCCTATACAAGGAATTCTCTTTGAAAAATGAGAGCGGGTGTTTGTATCCTGTGGGAGTTTCCTGTACGTTTTCACAAGGTGACATTTAAAAGACAGTTTCACACACTGCAGTTCAGCAGCCATGAGCAGCTGACACATAAAAAACCTTTATCACCGTCAAACCACACGGCAGAGCAGGACCAGCATTCTCTGAGTGTATGTGTGTGTGTTTGAGACCATGCCATAATAGGAGAAGCAAGCAGCTCAAGTGTGTGTTGGTTGATAATGTCCTCGAGTGTGTGTGTGTGTGTGTGTGTGTGTGTGTGTGTCTCTCAGACGTTGATAACAGGCAATGTGCATGTGTGTGTTGATTGCTAATTAAAAGGATATTGAAAGGTCTGTGCGTGTGGTTATGAGACTACAGCATTGAAGGTGCACTTACCTTTATTTGAAACAAGGAATTTTGTATGAAATTGTCAACAGAAAAGTGTTAGTCAGGTATGTTAGATTTTACTGTAAGTGATTCAAATCTGATATGGATAGGTCTATTCAAGTTTGCATACTTATACACTATTCTACCTCATTTTGTGGTACAAACAGTACAAGAAATGTGTTCGCAGGGATCAAACGTTAAAAGAAAAGTCAGTAAAAAGTGTATTTAGTGTAAGTGTGTTAATATACCATGTTGATTTTTCACAGGTATTTTACCCGTAATTTGAATTACGCATTTCATTGTTGCGTTTAAGGAAATGTCTGTAAACTTAACAGAAAAGGTATGCCAAAATGGCAGACATGGAATTTGTTGTGGCAAAAATTTTGTACAGAACTTGCACTTGGGTAAGCTAACATGCTAAAGCTAACATCAACACTAAACAAGAGGCAATTGGCTTTTTGTTCCATCTGAAACTATATTGCCCTTCAGAAAACTAAATAGGGGAGACCGGGGACAGTTGCAACACTTTTTGCATTTCTCTCAGTTACTCAGAGACTATTTGGACTACTAGACCAACCAAATTTGTATATATTAAACTTGCATCTGTCTGCTAATTACCCATACCATTTAAAGATGATTATATATGACATATCGTTCACAGTATTTATTTGAATGGAAGAAGTCAGATGTTGCAACACAACCCAGGGACGGTTGCAACACGTTAAAACTACTTTAAATTTCATTAATTAACTTAAGCTTTTTGTCTCAATGAGCATAGAATTCTGAAAATATTAACTGTTTTCTACTATAATATTATAGTATTATTATAGTATTATTTATTTCAATAATATTATTGTAGCCTATAATTTATTTATTTAGTCATATTTATCAAATAACAGTTATTGAGTTTTGTTTGTTTATGTGTAGAACATAGATTCAGTGTGCAGGTGTTACAGATGCTATTCAATCCCTCCATATTTCAGTGTCAGACAGGAAGAATTGATCAATTTGCAATGTAACAAACTTTTATTAAACATGCAATTTATAACTTGTTGCAACCGTCCCCAACCCTATCAGCCATGACAGAACATCATACGCCTGCTAGACACACTGACTTTGACACATGCTAACCATGTCACTTAGAAGTCAACAAAACAATCATTCAAACCAAGTAAGTTTTGATTAATTCATACAAAATGTCAGGACAGTATGACAAAAAAATATATCTCATGAAAAAATTTACAAGTTTTGTTCAATAAATGCAGCAGCAGATGTTGATATGTCTTCTGTCTTCTTGGTGGGGGGAGGGTCTAACTGTGCATGTACAGTATGAGTTTCTGATTGGAGAAAAAAACTTCCCCATGTTGCAACTGTCCCCGGTCTCCCCTACTTTGCCAAAGTACACAGTACAAAGTGCTAGTACACAGTGTAGTACATCATTTGAGACTAAAGCTATGAATATGCAAACCCGTGACGTTTTAAACTGAGAACTTGTGGGTCTTGTATCATATGTGTTTTAACTGAAATGCACTGTGGGAATGAGTGTTGTCTGTAGACTGGAGAATGGTATTTTAGGAAGTGTGTGCGTGCGTGCGTGTGTGTGTGTGTGTGTGTGTGCGTGTGCTTACTGCAGTTTCCTGTTCTCAGAATGTCTCATTACGATGAAGAGGATCTGACCTCACTACTGCAGTGTGATAGTCAGCATGCATCTCACATCCCGAGAGGAGGAAGAGTCTCTCTCTTTCTCTCTCAGTACACTCAGTTTTCTCCTAGCGAACAATACTAAATAATAAAAATAAAGATATTAAAAACTAAATTTGTAAAAAAAAATTGGGGGAAAATCTGAGCTTGCCGCCATAACGCCAGGGTACGTTTACTAAGGTGTCCGGAGTGGATGCAAGTGCATTGCTATGAGGTTGCAAAGTAGTTTTGACTGGTTGCTAAGAGGTTGCTCATTGGTCCATTAAAAAAAAAAGAAAAAAAAGAAAGGGACATATTAAGGCCATTTAACACTGCACCAACAGGCAGCAACAGACACTTTATCAGGTTTTGTTGGATCAGTGTGTTACCTCTGCTGGCATCTGTTGCCGTTGGTCTGCGCTTGTTATCAATGATTGAACGGCTAGCGCAGAAATCACTTTGAAACCAAACAGTGCAGTGAATCCGTCTGACCAACTCATTGCGAAATCTGTGTTGGGAATATGGTGAACGTGATTTCACCAAGTACAACATGTTCCTGGATCATCATCTTTGTTGATCATGGAACAACATTCCAATCAACCAATCAGATTTGAGGGACAAGTTTACAGTTTATGTCAAGTTTAGGCTTACAACCAGGGTTAGGTGCTTCTACATCAGTGTTATTTCCCTCTGATTTTAGGGATAACTTATGGGCTACATTTTCAGACAGGAATGTTTTTCCAGTATTAACATGTCTTACTTGACAAAATCACATTGACCATGGGGAAATCTTTAGTCCATATGCAAAATGCAAAATTTGCAATTGCATGGAGTCCTACTGAAATTATTGGATTTCGCCCGCGATGATACGGCGAATACCAGTAAAGGTGCAGTTACATTAGTGATATTTCAGGTGAAGCAGCTTTCTTGGTAAACATAGCAAATCTGTGTGACCATTACGAAATCTGCATGGCTAAATCTTTCATCATTCCAATGACGTCCAACAATGCCGATTTCTGAACTTCATTTGGAACACTGAACAATATTTATTTATTGAAGTAATTTTATATCCGCCACGCAAAAGTCTGATCACTTCGAAACCATTATTTTGGGTATCATTCATGGGAGTTTTATGCCAAAAGTTTAATAGCAAACACCATTGAAAAATAATACTAAACAGTTTCAGAGACATTACACAACATTTAAATGACTTCACTTTTCTCTTCTTCTCTCGTTCATTTGTAAAACAGACACCTCCAGCGGGGCTCTGCTTATCAAGTATGCTCTGTCTAAACCAAACTTCATCAAACACGGCCGAAGATCTCTGTTGACTCAGAAACGCTCATTGATGATGCAGTGTTTCAGTGTAATAGAATAATTGAGTCTCTTTATATTTTATTGACTCTTTGAGAATAAAACACACAAGAAAACCCTGCGTTCTCTCCCCTCCACCGCCCTAAACTTCATTTATTTTTCTGCCGGCTTCTCATTATTGATAAGACACGACTTTTCCTTTATTTGAATGTAAATGAAGCGTTAGATTAACCCGGGCCGTGGATTTGAAATATTACAGATGTATTTGTAGGGAAATTAGATTTATTCCGCTGATCTGATGGATTCCTCTGATGGCTTTTTGCTTTCCGTCCTCTTTTTTTATGATGAGCATATATTTGATTTCGGAAATGGAAACAGCGCGGCCCCTCTCACTCCATCTGCTGATTATTTCCCATGATTACTGAGCTGAAGGTAAACAGAACTCACTTGATGGAAGAATCTTTGGGCTGCCGCATGTTTAGAAGATTGAAATGAGGCGACAGTGTCATCCATGTCTGAACCCTGGCTCTGTATTTTATCTATCAGGCCTGTCTGGCATCATTACATTAAGCAATTCCAGGGCATACACTACTACTTGTGACTCCGATCTTTTAGAATCACAATACAAATGTGTTTTAGGGTTAAATTTAACTTGACATGATGCTCAGTTGTGTGTCCCATAGCCTATACTAATTTATTAAAAATACACTAAAAATGCATTTCATATAGACCTACATACAATGACTTGAATTCACTACTTTTATCTTTTATGATTAACATTTTTAATTTCATATTAAACTTTGCCCATTTTTAATATACATATATATTATTTTTATTGTTTATATATATATATATATATATATATATATATATATATATATATATATATATATATATATATATATATATATATATATATATATATATATATATATATATATGCCATAATATTTGTGTATTGAGGTGTGACCAAAAATGTTATGTGGTCCAATCAACATGCAGAAATGTGCAGTAAAAAAACTAATCTGGAAATGATATTACATAGAGGATCCCTGAATGTGCCAATGTCAATTAAATATCAGATAATGACAATATTTAAGTAAGGTAGTTGTTAAGTTTTGGTATTGGGTAGGATTAGTGATGTAGAATATGGTCATGCAGAATAAAGCATTAATATGTGCTTTATAAGTACTAATAAACAATATTATGCATGCTAATAAGCAACTAGTTGTGAGAATTGGACCCTAAACTAAAATGTTACCCTCATTTATGAATTATTGATTAATGTTAATATTTTTGTATTAAATTGATAAATCACGATTAATTGCATCGAACATAAAAGTTTTGTTTATATATGCATGTAATGTATGTATGCATGCATGTGTATATATATATATATATATATATATATATATATATATATATATATATATATATATATGTATATGTATATGTATGTATATATATATATATATATATATATATGTGTATATATATATATATTTTTTTTTTTATACACAGACAAAGACACGCACACATATTTCACAGCACTAATACTTTTTGGTAATAAGAATTATTCAAATGTGTATTCACGTGTCACATGTATTAAATATGTTTATTTATTCTTGAAAATGTCTATAAACTTACTAACACTAACGACATTTTTAAAGGTTTTTCTTTTCGTTATTATTGACACTAATGTCATTGACCCATATATTATAAAAATCAATTTAGGCTGTTCATTTTCTGCCAAATGCATAAATATATATGTGTCTTATGACAGAGAATGAGAACATTAGTGTATGAAGACAGTATGTTTATGCAACAGAGGAATATATGGACAGAACATTGGTGTGTTCAGGATAAGTGTGTATGTGTGTGTATTCCTGCCTAAGGCTGTCTTTGCTCTCTCCTTCATGGCCCGAGTCCCAGCTCTCAGCCTGACCTCTACGCCACATACAGAGAGCAAATGAAGAGGAACTAACACGCAGCCCTGCATCTCTCCCCTCCACTCCACAAGCCTTTCTATCTCTCTTTTCCACCCCACAATTCCCTTTTATCCTCTAATCATCTCTCCCTCCTCTCTCTTTTTATTGCTTTCATACCCGTGCTCACCTCAACTCTCCTTTATTCCCTTCACTCACTGTGAGGATAAACTTTTATATTTAAAATAGCGTTGTCATGAAAAAGAGGGATAATCCTGTTTTCTGCTCATGTTCTGCACAGGATGAACCTGCAAGGTGTCTCAAATACATACATATCTATATTCTTGTTAACACACAGACTGCCAACTTTTTCATTTATGCTTAACAAGAGACTATAAAAAAGTACATAAAACTACAATTGTACTGTCATGTTTTTTAGACTTACACTAACATGTTTTTTTAGGCATTTACCATGGTATTATTTTAAGTATTTGCAATATACCATGATAAATGATTATGGTAGTCATTCATTACCTTGGTATAGCCTATATACATTAAAGTATTATGGAAATACCATGGGATCTTATTTATGAGGTACATTTTATGGTACTCTTGTATGAAAAGTAAGTTTTGTAATGATAAAAAGCAGCTTATATGAGTTGTCCCACCCCGTTTCAAGCATACGTGTGTGTTGATGTTGCTTGCTCCCTCCTGAGCAGTCAGACCTGTAGCCATTAAAACACATTAAAATATATATGACCATAAATATATATGAAAACATGAGAATGCCAACCCACAATTGAAGGCCAGAGAAAGGTTTCTGGAGCTCCTCATTTCTGAATCTGCATACAAAGGCACGGCACACTCATACCAAGATGGGTGGAAGGAGGGAATAAGTGTGTGTGTGTCTGTGTCTAGGGGTCTCATCTCTTGTCCATGCTAATGAGCGTGAAGTGACTTCACTTGCTGCAGCTGTCCGGCAGGCTGCTCCGAGTCGATTGGTGGCAAAATAAATAAAGATCTAGACGATGTGGTATATGGATGACTGCTTCTGTCCCGAAGGCCGGAACACAGTGAGGGTCTGTGGGGAAGACACAAATTACAATTATTAACACACACACATACATGCGCACACACGTGCAGATACTGCAGTCACAGAGTGCATTGAGACACTAACACAAATTATGAAAATGGATGAATTACAACCCAATATAACTTTTTAACGTTTTTCTTTTTGTGGTTGAAATGTAAACTACCTTTCAAAAGGTCGCGGTCAGTAAGTTAATAAGATCTTTTCTTGAGCAGCAAATCAGCATATTAGAATGATTTCTGAAGGATCATGTGACACTGAAGACATGAGTAATGATGCTGAAAATTCAGCTTTGCATCACAGGAATAAATTACATTTTAAAACAGAAAACTGTCATTTAAAATTTTTATAATACTTCACGATATAACTGTTTTTGTAGTATTTTTGATCAAATAATCGCAGAATTGGTTTGCATAATTATAGACTACTTATAAAAAATAAAAAAAAACATTTTAAAAGTATAAGTAAAAGTAAAAGTATAACCGACCCCAAACTTTTGAACGGTATTGTATGTATACAGTACATAAAAGGGAAAATATATATTTTAAGTTAATTTTCCAGTTTTTCACCTTTTTAGCAGTTCACATAAATGATCTTCCAGAGTGATAAATACATTTAAAAGTACAAATATTACATATAGGATCTCATGGTGTCATAAAAACTACACTTAAAAGGATAATTCACAGAAAATGTAAAAATGGTCAGAATTTACTCACCCTCATGTGCTTCCAAACTCGCACTACTTTCTTTTGATTTTAAGCAGGATGTTTAGTGCCGTCTTCCATACAATTAAATTACATGCACAGTCTGTGTAGCTTGCATCATAAAAGTACCATAAAAGTAGCCAGAACAATTCATACCCTCATGCGTTATTCAATAGCTCTCAATTCTCATTCGTGCAATTTACTGGAAATATGTGCATATTCAAAATGGGTCGCAATCGGTTGTGAGATAACCAATGTTTGACACCATGGACACAAAAAATTTGAATATACACAAATAAATATTTATTTCTTAGTAAACACTTCTTTCAATAAAGTATAAAATAACCAGAAACCCATTTAAAATAGTTTTAGATGTCACACTGTAGGACTTTGCCATCACTTCTTGAAATTGCACGTCAACTACTCAGAAGTATATTACCGTCTGGCTCAAGTAATCCAGGTTTCACCGAGCTCTACCACAGTAATTTGCAGCACACAGCAGACTAGCCTCCTCGCAGAAATAAATGGCACTCAAGTCAGTGACCCTGACCCAAACCCGGCTTCATTACACGCTCACTGAACATGGGCCCTTCTCACCTCCTCCTCAGTCTGGACTCGCGTGTCGAACGGAACACGTCTCATAATGACGGCTGCCAGTCAGTCATTCAGCCACGCTCTGCCACTGCCGCAATGATCTCTAGACCTTAAATGTGCCTGTAGTGAACAAAAATGGAATTATTTGGGGTACAAAATGGCTGTCTATTATCTGTGTGTGACGGTGTGTGTATTGATGGCCTGTGGCTTGTGGTATATGTCACACTTTAGCATGTGGTAATGACAGTCCTTGGGCCATAGTCTCATTAAGAGTGGACACACACACACACACACACACTTCACTAGAGGTTACGAAGAGGGCCAGTGCACTCTGAAATTGTTCTGTAAATAAGCACAGCACTCATCTATAACCACTGGATTCCCCTCTGGGATACTGCAAATCTCACGTCAGACTTCAGCTGCCAGCATTTATTGGCTTGATTTTTCATTGTGCTCATGATATAGTTATAGTACAGATTGAGATATTTGTCTGTGCAATATCGGCTGCTGCAGCTGGGGATGATTGCGATAATGGCTAGCCTACTGTGGATAAGAGCTGGCTGGTGGGTAAAAAGTTTGAGCCGGAGAGGGGGTTATAACAGTATGAGTGTTCATGGTGACCATGACTGACTCAGAGAACCATCCAAGATGCATGTTCATATGTTGTATATGCTATTTTGGGGAATGTTGACACTTTTATTTTGAGAAACAGTAGAAGGATGGATGGTAAGGGTAAGGGACCATTATACATTACAAGCTTTGCAACATATGCAAAGCAACGCAACAAAATCCATGATTAGTTTTAATAGGAAACGGGCGTAGCAACCATTAGAACTACTTTTTTAACTTACTTTTTTATCATTTTATCATCATTGTCATTACAATTCAATTTTGCTTGGCCACAGTAAAAGGTAAAAAATGCAAGAGATAACGTACGGTCATTATGTCGCAAAATATCACCCTAAAAGTGTTTATTTTGTGTTAATGACCAACTGACTGTACAACATTCCGCTTATTATATGGCTAATCACCAAATAAATAAGGGGACATATAGAAATAAGTTTATAATCTTACCTGTATATTATCTTAAGGCAATTCCACTACGAAAAATAGTTCACTACAGTGTACAAATTAATCGGTTTTAGCAACAAGACGAACAAATATTACATTGTTAAGTCATCAGAGGTCATTTTCACTACATCCGATAACTGAGACGCAAGATGGTGCCAGAAATTTTGCGGGCAAAAATATTTCATATTTTTTTAATAAAAATAAAATAAAAATATTTATTTAAGTGTAGTGATGTATCAAGCACAGCTCATACAGAAGTCTCTTTCAAACCAATGCAATGAATTAGCATGCCCGAATTGTTCCTAATGCAAAATCATTCGCGAATGTGTGGATTCTTATTGAAATTCCTGGATTTTGATGGCGAAAATTTGACGAACATTAATTGCCATTGCTTGTCAAGAGAGTGAGTCCGCAGTGTGAGAACGAGAAACAGATATAGAGAACGAGCTTCAATTTCAACATTTTTGTTCATGTGTTTTTGTATTCACTGCCATTCATTTGCCTTTCTGATGGTAATATGATAAATATAAATATGATAAATTCGGTGAATAAGCGGGAAAAGTCTGTGACTGAAACGGATGAATATTAGTAAATACTGACCAGTCGGAGTAGGCTATTCAAGAGACTGATAGCGTCATTCATATTCTTGAGAAAATTACAATTTTATGTTGTGTCCTCTCAGTTTTCAGTTCATGCGGAAAAAAAACAAAACAACAACTTTCATTTGCTTACTAATTTTGTACATTTTAATCGTATAAATCATATAATTGAGTTGTTTTTTTTAAAGTAACTGTACAGTACAAACAGGCAGTGAACAACACACAAGATAGTTAGCAAACAAATCCTGAAACTATTTAGCATTACTGTCTTGTCAGAGAATTTTAATGATTTAAAGAGTGTGTATTTGCGGTTTGCACATCTAAAGCTGCACTGGATGTTTCCCGAATCCCGAGAAACACTTGAGACCAGAGCACTGACACACGGCTCACCAATAAACCATCAACACTCTAGAGGTGAGAGGGAAAGAGAAAAGCGTCTCTGCCTTTCAGTTTGCCTGAGGGAATGCTATCCACTCCATTTTTACATGAAAGACCTTTTCTGTTTTTGTGATTGAGGGCATCGGGATGGCCTGAGGGAAGAGAGTTTGTGGGGGAGCGTTGTAGAATTGGGGGCGTGTTGAATGGTAATTCGCACGGAACAGCAAAATCCAATCATCCCGGTCAGTCAAAGCGCTGAGCATACAAAAAGCTGGCGTCCTCATACACACAAACACGCGAGCTCTTCGAATGGATATGAATCTGCTTTATTCGCGGTCGATTGAAGACAATGGTGCGCGCCGCAGATAAGATTCGCCCGGTCTCCTCGGACAGAGAAAATAACTATTACCCATCCACCCCGACCCCCTCGAAAACATACACACACACGCAAACGTGTCCCAAATGTCCAAATGAACATAGATAAGCAAATATCATGTCATTCTTGAGTTAACACGCATTCATAGCGGTTGCCGTCACTTTCGTAATCAAAATCAATAACAGCCAAAGGGCCATGAAAGTAATAAAAAAAAAAAAAGCTAATAAGAAGATGCTAATGAGCTCCAGAGAAAGGTCAAGTCTAAACAAAAGATTTCCTCCTTATAAATATTTAACCATGATTAGTATTACAGGAGCAGGTAATTAAGCCATCAGGCATCAGGGCTGGCTACCTCTGATTGGGTCCTCATTTAAGATTAGTTCACTTGAGTGAAGGACCCCTCAACAACCCCTAATGGGCTTCTTTTGTGTGTTAAGATGTCCGCTGCAAAAACACACATAAACAATGCCAATGACTTCTATCCTCAACTACATACTGCAGATAACAGAATGCAATGAATGTAAAATAGCTGTTTAAAAGATATGACTAGCAATTGGGTATTTGCATATGATGATATTGGTTTGCAAACATTTCTCCAAGGAAGAAATGAATGAGATCTGAAATAGAAACGAGTAACTATTAAACAAAGAGCTGAACACTATATGGGTAAGGTGTCCTGCTTAGTGCCTGACAGACTGATCAGCTTTACAGGTCATATATGGTAAGGGTTATCATCAGTAGGTCAGGCACAAAGCAGGGCACCTTGCACCAATGGGGCCTACTATAAATGCAGCATACATGACAACCCAACATGTGCAAGGTGAAATCGACTTGACAGATATATTATAAGCAAACAAGAAAAAGAATGTGGACAGGTTCACACGGTAGCGTTATCAGAATCAGTGTTTTGACAGCTGTGCAAACCTATTGGTATATACATTTACGGTTTGTGTACAACATGCTATATTTCAGTTACTGTCCAAAGCACGTGAATATGAGGCATTTGATTGGGTGTCTGTTGCTAAGCATAACATGACATAACATTATAACTACATTTTCAAACTCCATACATTTATGTATATTTATCAAAAATCTGATTAACTGCCAGCAAAATTAGTTTAAACTGAAGTAAAAAAAAAATAATAATAAAAAAAATAAAAAAATAAAGCTAATTATATATAAAGCACATTACATTCCTGCAACTAAAACTGATTAAAAAAAGTATGAATGATTACACTTAATTGGCCTACAGGTTTTGATGAATAACGAGGATGAAAACAGTTATTAACCTACATGATATGATTACGAATAATGAATATGTTTGGAATATTCATCTAATAAATTGTATAAAGCAATAAAGCTGCTCAAACAAAGTGTTTAATTAAAAGAAAAATGAATAAAAGATTAGTAATCGCACAAGTGTTACCACATTCATATACCCTACTCTTTTACCTGAAGTTGACATATATGTGGCGTTTATGTGTGTGTGTGTGCACAGGACAGTCCATGGGGACGGCTGTATGTTATCGCTCCTCTGCCATGACACACACACACACACACACACACACACACACACACACACAAAAAAGCAGGTTTGTGTAGACTTGTCATAAAGGGAGCAGTTTGCCGAATCCCAGCACTCTGAGCAGGAGGATGTGAGAGAGCTTTAACCGTCTAACAGAAATTACACCGCTTTGCAGGTGAGTCAAGACGGAGACGGGTTTATTTTTCTTCACACGTTCCCCTGGTGAAAACTCCCCAACCTCGAGACACAAACCAATAAAAGCGGACGAGAAAGCAGTCATATACCAAGCGATAATGCTCCGCCTGCACACATGTGTGCCAGAGGGGAAAAAAAAGAGCGAATGATTCTCTCGAGACAGACACTTGACATTTGTTGAATCAGACAATATATTCTGAAAAAAAGATAAATGAATCACTTTTATCTTTTCTCATTCCAATCTCTCATTATTCCCAGTTTATCAACCAGTTTTGGTCCGACGTGATGCTCCTATAAGCTTGTTTAATAGAAGCATATCTCTCCATTCCCCATGCCACCAAAATAAAAAAGGGCTGTGTAGGATTAGGGCAGGGGAGAGGACATTACTGCTTTGTAAAAGGGACTGAAGACATTTCAGTGCTCCTCAGAGGGAGGGATGAACAGCGGAAAGTACATGAGCGGGGAAGGGGCAGATACACTAGCAGAAGAAATCATTCAAATCCCCTCAAAGGGAAAACCAGTTTTCCAGTCTCACGGTAAAAAGGATTGGGAGTTCACACATGGATAGGTTTATGTTCAGTACGCTCTGCCTACAAAACAGCTCAGAGAGAGAAAAGTATATGCATACTGAACGCTTGAGTCAGTGTGCACCTGTGGATCCATGGCATTTACACACTTGCACCTGTCAAATTACTACAAGGAGGCTAAACTCTGTCTCAAGGCTTGTTATGCAAGTCGGCATGAAATGAAAATTCACCATCCATCCATCTTATCAATTGCTGATTGGCTCTTTTATTTAGAAGGTGGGACTTTTTCTGCCATATTGAGTGTTGCAGTTTCTCCATCTATAATGAGTGAACCATCTTGATACACAGTGTTTGGTCCAACTTGTTTTAATTTACTTCCTTGTGTTCAAATTTGAATAGCAATTGTGTATCTTGTTTGCCACATCAAATTCAGTTCAAACTGGTATTCTTAGTTCAATTCTGAAGGGTGCACTACCCTGCAACTCCAGATCCTTTGTTTTATTACTATTATTTTTGAGATTTATGCCTTTACAAGTGCAGAGGAAACAACTCAGATCGCATGCACACCACGTCTCCAACATCACCCCGTACAAAGCACCTTATCAAAAACATTTAAACTGAAGTAACTTAAAGTGAAGTCAGCTTGTAAAGGGGTATCAGCAAGTTGTTGTTTTTTCTCCGGTTCACTCTGGTTCAGTTAAGGGAGAGATAGAGATGTGTAGCTGAGTAAAGAAAGTTAAACTTCTATCAGCACATGCCACACTCAGGCCTCTGCTGTGACTCCTCCATTTTTCTCCCACTGAAAGGTTCATCCCTCACAAACACGCACCCCGAGACCAGGCACTCACACACCTTCAGCCCACAAGGTCATTCATCTGTGGCCAAGACAGCAGCACAGAAGTTCATTATCGTGTCCTTAATCTCAGGAGGAAGTATGCATGTTGACCGTAACCTTGGATTCCCTTGCAGACACATGCACAAAAACCACCAAAACAAGTCACTTCTAAAAATAAAGCCATTGCCACACATGGGAGGAAGAGAGCGAAAACAAGTTCTGTTCCAAATTTTAGTGGGCTGCATACCTACACATTACATTCAGCCTTCAAACCATAACCAGACATAACAAAATAAGTTTACAGTCATGTAACATAATCTATCCACACTAAAAGTGAAAATACTGCATACATAACATTTCATACACTCATACAGGATAGAAAATGTGCAAAATTGTAGATCTAGGGGAACAACAGCTTGTTACTAGGGCATTACCCTCAAAGTGGCATCTTTTATTTACCCCTAAGAGGTTCAAAGTAGTACCTTAAGGGTACATGTGACTACTCTAAAGGGCTTTTCGCACTGCACTTAACCCATATCGTTATTCTGAATTGAGCAAGGACTGCCAGACCAGCTAAAACTTTTTGCAAATCATTTTACGTTTTTTTTTTTTCAACAAGAAAAAAAAAAGGTAAAAAACAGGACTTCATTGGATGGTGAAGAGTGGCTATAACATACAAAACAAAGCAAGATTATACTAGTTACTTGGCTACTGGTTCACTTTATCCAATAGCCCATGCTGCTTAAATAACAGAAAAGAAGAGCCATTTCAGAAGAAAACGAGTTATAAAAACTATTTTTTAATTAAAGAATATGGAGAGATTTCTTTCAAATAACATGCAACATCAAATCAACAAAGTAAGTTGTTATGCGTGTTACTTCACTGTAAGAAGGGATTGAGATTCAGTCTTTCATATCTACCATCTCAGAATCTCACTCTCCCACCTCTTTTACCTGCATGAAGTCAACGAGACTTTCATTTATGCATTATTTAGCTAAATTCAATTAATTCTACATGCCCCATTTTGCCTGAATTACATTAGCAACAATTAATGTATAAATGTTCCAGCCATATTTAACAGGTCAATTAAAATAACCTTTTGGGCAATTTGGGGGGAAAAAAGCAGCAGCAAAGGACCTGTTAAAATTTTCAGGAGACAAATGACCAGAGCGGTTATTATATACAGCAGAGCTCCTGAGCTTCCGCACAAGAGAGTGAAAACATTACTTATCAGCCGTTGATCCAAATGAAGAATTATTCCAAGATGGTGTCTTAGCTAGAGGCTCTGCAGCGAGCAGACCACAGTGTAGAAAAGTGAGGGTGAAGACAGAGGAAGTCTGCAGTATATAAATTATTTGGAGAGCATGTTAGAGGATATAGCTTGCTAATGAATAGAGCCATCAGGCTAGAGGAGCTCATGGAAAGGACTGCCATCTGCCTCCCCATTATAATAATGAACTGTGTGTCACCCCACGGCAGGGACTGAGCGCTACAGGTGCACAGAACCTGTGGGAGAGCATTATATACCAGAACATCCAAATAAGCTCCGCCCCTGGAGCACCAAGGTAGTTTCTTCACACCTCATTGGTTTATACAAATGCACTGGTGAACTACCTGTCACTCAATACCACAATCTGCAAACTTCTGCTCTGAGAACCGTCAACGTTTAGTTACAGTACCTCATGATTTTGTCTGGTAATGTTAAAGAGATAATTCAAAAAGATAAAATTCCTCACCCTCATATGACTTTCTTATGTGGAACATTCTGTGGAGATATTTTAAAGAATGTTTTTACTGCCTTACAAAGAAAGTAAATGGGGTCCAAACAGTGTTACTATCATTGACTATAATAAAAGTATTAAAAGCATTTTTAAAGAGGACCTATTTTGCCCTTTTACAAAGTCTTGATTTTGTTTTTGGGGTCTACTAGAATAGGTTTTCATGCTTGAATTCTAAAAAACAAAACAAAAAACCCTTTTTTTTTAAACATAATTTACATTGTTGCAGCACCTCTCTTCCCTGTCTGTCTGTATCGCTCTGTTTAGTTCTGGTCTCTATGAAGGGACGAGGCCTTCATCATGTTTGTCCACAATTTCACAAGTTGTATGGACTATGAAACTTTACTTTTCCTTTTTTGGTCACCATTAACTTTCATTGTAGGAAAAAGAGCAGCATGAACATTCTTCAAAATATCTCCTTTTGCTTTCCACAGATGAAAGAAAATCCTACAGGTTTGAAACGACATGAAAGTGAGTAAATTATAACCAAAAAAAAAAAAAAAAATCCTTTTCTGGGTAAACTAATACTTTAATGTGTTATAAGGAATCCAAAATGACGGTTCAGTTGTCGTTCCTATAATGCCAAGTGTTAGTTCGGCAAGGATTAGAGTACCTGAGAAACACAGTGAGAGAGAATCCATAATCCCTCTGTGAGAAACTCTCTTTGATTACACCCGGCAGAAACATTCACACAGCACACAAACAGGAACAATCTGCAAAGTTATCAGAGAAAAGTAGTAGAAAGAGAGGAAAAGCACTGATAAAGTAGAGAGGACTTAGGGAGTATTTTCCCTGTAGCTGCTCTGAGATGAGAGCGAGATCTGCCCTGAGAGGAATAATCTTAACAGAATGAAGATTAACCTCTGATTTCTGAGAGGCAATGACGGAGAAAACCAAGAGCCGTGAGAGAAAACGAACATTTGCGGGCACGATCTCAACGGGGAAAAAGGTAGACACGAAAAGACTGACAGGTATAAAGGGCATGGATCCGTTTAGGGCGCATATGAAGAACGATAAATGTAGGAAGATACTGAAAAAGGGAGATAGGTATTATATGTTGACAAACAATGACACAGATTAACATTTTTTTGGATGAATGTACACCACAAAAATGTACTGAAGCAAATAAAGGTCATTTTAATTTCAAGTTGACTATTGAGGGTCTCAGCTACGGGCAAAGTTACCTGACTGACAGGGTCTCTGAGGATTTAAGTCAATCACAGATGCTACACAAAAAAACGTGGCCAAGATTTTGATTCTCCATGTGGTGATGTCCATTCAGCCTTGGCCTCTCCTGAAAAAACAGCCTTCATTTAGTCAGTCCACCATTCAATAGCTTTATAAATGGGTCTGGATTAAAACGCTGAGAGAGAGAGAGAGAGAGAGGATTCAAATGTTGAGAGAGAGAGAGGATTCAAATGTTGAGAGAGAGAGAGAAAGAGTTCCAGTGAAGATGGCATGTTTGTGTTTGCCATGTTTTTAGACCACCGGTGCGCACAGAGAATGTTCATCTGGCATGGAGAGGAGTTCTCATGGCTGGCAACTTTATAAATGTGTGTGTATATGTGTGTGTGAAGCGGATTTTTAGCCTGAAAGTGAAGAGGCATTTTCACTGCTCTCCAGAACTACTGGAGCGACACTGCATAGTCTGACGGATAAATTTAAAATGGTGAGGAAAATGAGGGTGGGGAAAGAGATATAAAAGAGAGAGAGGCTATGCTTTAGGATGGAAACGTGCTTTCACTCTCAAATGCTCTCATTCTTTGCAGCGTCTAGCTCTCTCTCGCTTTTCTTCTGATTTTGTGAATCAAAATATGCTTTTCATGAAACTATTCCTAATCTACAACTATGAATGCCATCAGTGCCTAAGGAACATATAATGGTTTAAAGGGTTAATTCACCCAACAATTCTGTCATCATTTACTCACCCTCATGTCGTTCCAAACCCGCAAGACTTTCGTTCATCCTCGAAACACAGATATTTTAATGAAATCTGAGAGACTTCTGTCCCTCCATTGACAGTCCACGCAACTACCATTTTGACACTTTAAAAAGTTCATAAAGAGATCGTAAAACTTATCCATATAAACGGAGCACTTTAGCCCAAATTTTCCGAGGAACAAATTTAATTTAGATTTTTAGTCACATACAAACATTTATCAGCTCGAGCTTAACCAATGAGGTTCATTCTCGTGTGTTACGCAGCACGTTTGAGCTTCCGCAAGATCCAATGAGGTTTATTCTCATGTACAAGTACAGTTGGGCATCTGTTTATGTTTGCTAATCAAAGAAACATATAGAAACATTCACTGATCAAAGTAACGCTGATCAGAGTTTACATTTTTTGGTGTTTTTTTAACTTTAACTAATGCAGTCAATTTAACTTAAGAGAGTAACTTCTACTTCTAAAAAAAAAACGAGCATTTCAAAATGTGTAAAGCATTTAAAAGAATGTAAAACACTGCACTTACATGGCACAATAACTGAAAAATAGAGAAACACGGTGTAATGGCTAAAGGCTGATCTGATATTCGGATTATTTGTCAGGCAATTTAACTAAAGCATAAAACAACGCATTAAAAAAAGTTTTAAAATGCTGCATTTATGACACAGGAACTGAAAAATAGCAAGATGATGTAAAAGCCAAAGACTGATCTGATGCACGTGTTAGAAAACATAGAAAAACAGTAAATACAAAAAAATCAGCGTAGACAAAATGTGTAAACAAGTCATGATTGACAAGTTAAAACCTCAAATTTGATTGCAAAATGGACTGCATTTGTAGGATTATTTGAGATTAATTTGGTTAATCAGAGCATCATGTAATTTATTTTGATACATGCGTTTAATCACGCCCTCCTATTAAGACAATAATAGGACGCAGTCAGAAGTGGTTTAGGGTTTGATTTGTTTATTCTTTTTAAAGCAGATCAGGGGCTCGACCTGAAACTTGTGAACGACAAGACAAAAAAAATCGATAATGAACATCACACGCAAAAACACAATGAACAGCTGGAAGATGTGACTAGTGCAATGGGGAGTGTGATGGAGAATTGTGGTGGATTAGAAGGGTGGATTCACAGGTATGGCGGCTGGATAAATAAACGCTAAGCGGCCAGACGGACCGAATCTAGAACCAACTCCGATTTCAGAGTTCTGCGATTTTGTGGCGGTTGGGTCTAGACTGGCCTAGTGAGGCCAATATTTGGTGTCTAGTTCGGTTGTTTTCAATGAATGCTTTCCTTTATGAACCAAAAACGTGTTTGGTTCAGGTGCTCAGAACGTTTGAGTTCCACCTACGATCGCCGCTGCTTACTGGTTCTGTCCATTTCAGAATGTGATTTCTCCTTACTGGATTAAAGAGAAATAACAGGAAGGTAGGAGGAAGGTAAAAGTGATGGGGGAAAGGGGTACAGGAAAAAAGGAAGGTTCAAGGGTGTCTATCTATCTCTTAGTTCACTGCAGATTCTGGTTCAGTTCTGCTCAGGTGTGTCTCCGGGTGGTCTCTTTCCTTGGGAACAGTCGATAAACGGTGGGATCACAGACACAAACAGGTCTTCCTCTCTTCCTGCACGGAGACTTAACCCCCAGTCCTCAACTTGTCCTAGACAAAGATAAAAAGACAGAATTCTTGTTAGGAAAAAAGCGAGAGATGCAGTGGCACGTTTCCAAGGCATCTGCATGCAAATACACAAGAAAAAGAGTTAGAGGAGAAAAAGGGAGTGAATGTGTGCATATTCTTGAGAGATGAACCACAAGGCAAGCCACGGTGGAAGCAAAAAGCCCCAACACAACCAAACGTAAACATGAGGCTCTTTCTTCCCATCAATACACATCTCTCACAGGCTACTGCACCCGATAACAGGAAATAAGAATCCCTCGAGTGAGAGAAGCAGAGAGTATGGAGGAAAAAAAGGTGAGGTGGTGAAGATAGATGGGCGTTATGACTATTAAAAAAAGGAAGCAATGGTGGAGAGGTTTAGAGAGAAAACAAAACGGATTTGTCCTCATTTGAACTTCCATTAATATGAACATTAAATTGCAATTGCAACCCATTTTATGTAATCTGAGTGAAACGGGATAACGGGGAAACATCATAAAAGTACTTAAGTACATAACATACTATAAAAATAGTCCATATGACTATATGCCAAGTCTTCTGAAATCAGATGATCGATTTTGTTATATCAAAGATTTTCCATTGGCAATCTCTTAAATCTTATTCATGTTTACAATTTGCATATATAAAATTTGGCATGTCAAGAAGTGCTAGAGCAGGTTTGGTGTCATTGACGCCAAAAGTTATTGTAACAGACTGTAAAGCACCAAATTTGATATGCACATATATAAATCAGTGTTATTGTTAACTAAAACTAAAGCTGTTAAAGGGGTGGTTGAATATGATTTCACTTTTCTAACTTTATTTAGTGTGTTGCTGTTTGAGCATAAACATCTGCAAAGTTAAAACGCTCAAAGTTCAAAGCAAAGGGAGATATTTTCTTTTAAAGAAATTGCTTTTTAAGGACAACAACAAACGGCTGGCAGGGACTACAAGACATTCCTCCCGGGTTAGTGACATCACTAACCCTAAAATTTACATAAACCCCGCCCCCTGAACACAATTTAAAGATCATCAAGACAGAATATGCTAATATGACTAGAAGATAACTACACATAAGCTCCATAAATTCACCAACTAACCATTCAGAAAATTTTGTCTACATGTTGTCACTTCTTGAGTCTCTCCATCTTTCTGACTTCGGTTTGAACATAAAAGGCTAAAGGTTTTTGAAATTTCCAGTGCATGTCTGTGTGAGGTAAAAGGACACAAGTTCTTGAAGCTCTGCCCCCTGTGCCGGGAGCAGCAGCTCATCTGCATTTAAAGGAACAGACACAAAAACGGTGCGTTTTTGCTCACCCTCAAAAAGTGACAACTTTAACATTCTATATAAAAATATCTGTGGGGTATTTTGAGCTAAAACTTCACATACACAC
Source organism: Abramis brama (assembly GCF_963993115.1). Classification (NCBI taxonomy): domain Eukaryota; kingdom Metazoa; phylum Chordata; class Actinopteri; order Cypriniformes; family Leuciscidae; genus Abramis; species Abramis brama. Next base: position 45,272,350 of record NC_139966.1, on the reverse strand, counting down.
TCTAGGGACATCAAAGACTTATTTTACACCTTGTGAAAAGTGCATTATACCACCCCTTTAAAAAAAACAGCAATTGAAATTAAGATAAAAATGAAATATAAATATTATAAATATTACATTAAAATCTAAAAAGTAAAGAATTTAAATGAGTACAAGTAAAATGACCAAAAATAAAACTGAAATAAAAATTAAATAAACTAAATAGAATTATTAAAATACAATAACTAATAATAGAAATGACAAAAGCACAATACAAAACTACTACAACTTAAACTAAAATAAGAATGAAAAATGAACATATAAAAATAAATGCTACTTTAAAATATTACTAGAATAGAATAGAATATAAATAATAACAACACTGATTGAAATTGCTCAATGTGGTAATTTTATGAAGCTTTTTGTCATTTTTTTGTAGTGTGACAGCCCTTGGTCACCATTCACTTTTATTATATGAAAAAGACCAGACTAAACATCTCTTTTTGTGATCGACGAAATAAAACCATATGGCTTGCAACAATATGAGGGTGAATAAATCCCTTTAAGGCACCTCAGTGTATCTCTCTCAGGCACTCACTGCTTTTGTGAGCTCAGTATCATAATGATAAAATATGCGGAAAGTTCTAGAGTAGAGGAAAAACACTCGAACAGGTGGTGGCATGTGTCCCAAACCTCTATAGGACACAAGTTTAAGCCAGTGAAAAATACATCTTGGCACAAACAGATGCTGCAGTCACAAACTCTTCCGTACTTTTTCTGAAAGAGTGGACGACAGTTGAGAGAGAGAGAGAGAGAGAGAGAGAGAGAGAGAGAGAGAGAGAGAGAGAGAGGGAGGGTGAGGAGTGTTTGACCACGCGTTAAGAATAAGAAAGAGCGAATGAGAGATCGCTGGTGATAAAGTAGTATTCATGGTGCTTAGAGAGGAAGAGGGCGTGTGCTTTATCTCTGGACTCAGGGCACTATCGGCTCGGGGTTGTACCGCAGTCACTGCTTTACAAAGTGATAGAAGAAGGAGAAGAAGGTCACAGCCAAAATATTATCAGTCCAGCAAAGATAAACCATGGAGTAATTACGCTCACAAAGCCACAGCCATGACCGATCACTGTCGTTACCCTCTCTGCTGGTCAAGCTGTATCAGGGGAATTCACTCCTCTTTAGCTATGGTGACAACTGATTATAGAGCCACTCTATCTAGACGCTTTCAATAAGAGTTAGTTATACAAATATACAGTGCTTATGTCCGCGTTCTCTGAAAACGACAAGGATAAGATCCTGAGGGACTTCCAGATCCAGACAGACAAGCAAGGACTGGCCAACAAATCAGACATTGTGATCTACAAAAAAAAAAAAGCCAGGGATTCAAGGAGAACACAATTACATGGCATTCAAAGTAGTTCTGCGGGTGAAAGGGTGTCTAATCAAACTCTACAGAATTTTGGTCCAAATTCAATTGTTCATTGATAAAAGGTTTAGTTGAATTAAACCGATGCCAACATGGAAAGGTTGCCTGACATGCCCACATCCTCAAGAATCATGAACAAAACTATGCAAGGTAAAATATTACAGATTAAATATGGCTTCAACTTGCATATTGTTCAGCCAATGCAGCTGATGATGATACAATATTACTACATTTCAATGTGCGACTTTACTAAGATAAACATGATATAACATTTATGATAAACACATTGGTATTTAGATCACTATACTTGACATCCAATTGAAAATACAGGTCTAAAAACCAGTTGAAAACCACTGTCCTGGTTTTCAAGAAGAACAGACATGATACAGCACTGTATCCTGCACTGCTGAATCTACAGCACATGGATAGAAATTATATTTGATCAGAGTTATGAGTTTGCAGTATGCATTGAATGTAAAGATAAAAGACTGGATACCGATATAAAAACACAGCTTATTTCCATTGCGTAGTATATGTGCAAACAAAACAGCAAACAAAAAGTCTAACAGACACAAATTCAGTCATTTTTTCGATTAAAATCTCTTAAATCACATTGATACTTTGCTTATATACAGTACAAATATGATTTGTCAATAGACATTTCACTGCAGGTCTGGTTTAAAACAAAACAAAATTCCAAATTCACACACTTTGCATGGCTGCAGAGGAATAGGACTCCATCTCTCTTTCTCACACATACACACAGCACACAAGCTGTTTAGCTATTTTGTTATCTGGCTGTTATTTTTTGGTGTTTCTGTGTGACTAATAAATGCTTATTACACAGGTAAGCTCTGATCCTCACAGCAGAGTCAATAAAATCATAAAATACCTCATACCCATATTCAATTTACCAGACAACAATACTAAGAACAGGCCTGAGCACACGAACATGCATATACGCAAACACAAAAACATTAGAGATGCTAAAGAAGTTACAGGTAAATTCGGCGCATACACAACTATGAATAAAACATCTCTTTATTTACATGATGTATTCCTTAAGTGCTGCAGAATTCACAGCGCTGCATTAAACTAATACCCAAGAGGGCAACACTCTTTTGCTCTCGCTACCCAAAAACTGTGCCGTTGTAAAAATCTAATGGAAAGACCCATCTGAATATAAATTGTGTTTGCATGGAATTGCTGGAGTGTGCGGAGGAGATTTTCAGAGAGGGTCGGTCCAATTCTGCCCATTGCCATCCTTGCATTGCGGAATCGGGACCGGGGATGTTGCGGCGGTGGGGGATTGTGGGACGGTGCTATTTAAATTTCTTGTCCCCGTTTCCACTTACTTCATTTAACACACACTTAGGCCCGCACCAAGAACAGCAGCTGTCAGCTGGTATTATGGAAATTACTCTTTCGTCTGAGCCTACAATTTAGAGTGAACTTAGTGGCGCCTGTAGCCAAGCAGAAAGTGAAGAGAACGCTAGGCAAAAGTTTCGATTTGCAAATGGAGGTGTGGGTCAGGCAGAGAGTGCGTTACAGAGCTTGGAGAGGATGGCAAGGCTGTTTCACTGGATCTTAATGCTGGAGGCTAAAGAGCAGCTGTAGATGCTAATTCCTACGCTGGGGTTGCTGGGAACTGGTAGAATGCACAAAACAGAAGACATACACACTCGAATGTGTCTCAATTCACACCACTAGCACTATGGGCAAATGAGGCAAAATTTTTTGACTTGCATGAGTGATTCTTCTACAAACTATTTTACATTTATATTAAAACATTAACATTTTACATCTCAGTTGCCCTGGAATAAAGATCTCAAACTGTACACGTATTTACCATATAAATAAAAACAGTTGTATGTGTATATATGCATTTCTATGTTAGATGAAAACATACTTTTATGTTAGATGCAATTAACTGCGATTTGACAGTTAAAAATAGTAAAATTCTGTGAAATGTAACATTTCAACAGTTCTTAAACTTGGGTTAAAACAAAATTAGCAAAAATAAAACTGAATAAACATCATGTTAAGGATATTTTGGATCGGATTCAACTAAACTAAGACTATCCAGTGGTGAAAATATCAGGCATACACAAACACACACTCACATATTCACCTGTTTAGCATGGTTGACACACTGTAGGTATTGAGAGGCGATGTTGGAGCACAGCAGAGTTTTCCCAGCATTTTCTCTGTAGCACTTCAGAATCTGCCCCTGAAGGTCAGTGCACACTGGACTAATTTCATATCGCCTGTGAGAGCGAGAGAGAGAGAGAGAGAGAACACCAAAAGTTAAAAGAAGGAAGAAGGAGAGAGAGAGAGAGAGAGAGAGAGAGAGAGAGAGAGAGAGAGAGAGAGAGAGAGAGAGAGAGAGAGAGAGAGAGAGAGAGAGAGAGAGAGAGAGAGAGAGAGAGAGAGAGAGAGAGAGAGAGAGAGAGAGAGAGAGAGAGAGAGAGAGAGAGAGAGAGAGAGAGAGAGAGAGAGAGAGAGAGGACAGACAAATTTAGCAAATGAATGTGGTCATTCATCATAGTTATATTTTCCATTTTTAATAAACTGATCCTGTAGCAGTGACAAAGAGCTGTTAAATGATGTTCTTGCTGTGTTTTCACAAGTAAACATCAGATCAATCACTAGTCAATAGCAGAATTGATTTGTGCAGAATTAGTTTGCAGGATAATTGCATGTTGAATCACAGTGCAGGAGGTCTAACAAGGTGCTGATTCAAGACATACATCAGCTGTAGAGGCCGTAGACATCCTGAACAAAACACACATTTAACCTAAATGAACACACCGTATATATTTATAAACCCACACACTTAATAAACATTTGGCATTTTTAAAATGAAGAAAAAACAAAAAAATGTCCTACTTTTTAATTATTTTTGACTTTTGACGACCTTCCTAATTGTCAGATTTAGTTAACTTCTAGTGACAGTTTTACCTCTTGAGCATAGCTAAGTAAAGCCACCCGTCCAGAGTCAGACAATAGAAAGCAGTATTATTCAGTGCAGCTTAGGCTAGGTCTCCAATGTGTAGATTTCTCTGGTGGCGGGATGGTCCCTCACTGACACACACACCTGCATCTAAACCCCTCCAGCTGTCCCATGTGTCTGAGCCCAACAGTCTGCACTGATATGGACATTTTGGCAAATAAATGATATATTGTCTGATATTAGAATGCAATATCGATCTACATTTTGAGAAAATTAAACTAAACAACCATGCAACACAGATATTATTTATTTATTTTACTGAAGAATCTTTTTTCATATTCCTAGTCTACATTTCACAACTGAAGGCCTATTTTAAATTATATATAAATACATATTATACATGCCAACTTTCTTTACCAGCGAAATGGAAAATGCACACTATCAATTAAACAAATTTAATAATTAAGACTTTCTAATGCAAAATACAGTAAAACAGTAATAATGTGAAATATTATTACAATTTTCCATCTAAATATATTTTATTTATAATTTTCAGCATTATTACTCCAGTCTTTAGTGTCACATGATCCTTCAGAAATCATTCTAATATGATGATCTGCTGCTCGTAAAACATTTGAGCAATGTTGAAACCTGTTTTTTGCTGCTTAATATTTTGTGGAAATCGTGATACAAAACCATTTTTGACCGGTTGTGTATCTTCCACAAACATGACTAGTAAGATTAACCAAATTAGATTCCAACAAACAGCTTACTGTTACTTGTTTATTTATTCATATAAATAAATCAACCATAAAACTTGTAAGAAACCTTCAGTCTTTTCTATTTCCTTTTCTCTCAATGATAGAGATTTCCACATTTTAATGTAGAAACAATATCTCTATGCAACTGTAATTATATTTTGGCAGAAACTACCATGGTGATATTTAGCAAGCAACCTGTGCACTCAACTCAAGAGCGCTTTTTCAAAATGTTTTTGCAAAACACCCCAGAATATCCAAAGTTTGACCCAGACAGCATTGAGTTTCATGCTGGATTTTGCAAAACGTTGCAGATTGCTATCAACAACTCGTCTATCTCTCAAGGTCACAAAAAACAGCACATTTCCAACCAAATATCGTTCTTTGGAGAAGATACAGAGGATAGAGTGGGTCACACTGGGCATATTGACAAAGACCACCCGATTCCCATGAAATCTGAGGCCCAACGTGTCCAAAAACGAAACTTCACCTCTGTCCCCGAAGGATTAGAACACACACACAAAACTCTTCATTTGACTGGGGTGACCTTTGGGACGGCAAAAGGCAAAGCAAGGATTGGGCGGGAGGGAGATGTTATCCTGCTCTATTCAAGGAGACGCTCTTTTTAGATCAGACGCGGTTTAATCCGCGCCGTCATTCATATTAGCTGCTCTGAAGGGCAGATGAATGAAGGAGTGAATGGACGCCCGCTGTCAGTCACCACCCCAACTCTTTGGGTCCCGGAAGGACTGGGGATTCGCCCGTTCTCTTTGCTTATCCTTCGCTTTTTCTCTATCTCTCTGTCCTTTCCTCAATCCGTCCACTCAGATACACACAGCTGCTGTCTATCACACATCATCCCCCTTCTAGACAAAAATGACAATGGTAATGGTACTTTACTGGTGATGGAAAAGTATATAATTTTAAGTATGAAATAAAACCGTATGGCAGAACTGGGACATACCACAGTGTTATAAAAAAAAAAAACTATGTATGATAGTCTCCTTCAGTTCATTTATACTTGAAGTCAAAAGAGTCACAAACTCCTTTTTTATAGTTTAAGGGTTGTGAACAATATTAGCCTAAAAAGCATGATATAGAACTAGATATTTTATGTATCGCACTTTGCATGTAAACATAAGAGGCAGCTAAAAACCTTAAGATTAAATGTATAATATTTATGAATTATATATTTATAAATTAAATAAGCATACACTACCGTTTAAAAGTTTGGGGTCAGTGGGATTTAAAAAAAATAAATAAAAAATAAATAAATGTTGCTCTTTTGACATTTCTATTCATCAAATCATGCTGAAAAGAAAGTACAATATCATGGTTTCCTCAAAAATATTAGGCAGCACAACTGTTTGCTTGATTGATAAGAAATATTTCACCAAAATACAAGGACCAAATCAGCATATTAGAATGATTTCTGAAGACTTCACAATGTTACTGTTTTTACTGTATTTTCTATCAAATAACTGCGGCCTTGGTGAGCATAAGATACTTTTTTCAAAAACAATAAGAAATTCATTCTGCCCCCAAAATTGAACAGTAAAAAAACAACATGTATACTTCAGATAAAGCATATCACCATTGGCATACTACTTTCAACATATTATGATTAGGGACACACAACTCCTAATATTAAATATTATGTTACACAGAACGGATAGTATGCAAATTGGTTTTGGAGAAAAAAAACATAGGAGGGAAAAAGCTTTGCTGTTTGCTGCCAATGGCATTATGGGTAAAATATCCACACATCAACACAGCTGAATGGCACCTTCACCATCTCTCTTTCTATCTCCCATTCTCTCCCTCGCAACCCACAGATCGGGCGTCAAAAAGCAGGACAGCTCTATGATATCATGGGCGTGTATATATTTATTTATGTCCGCGTGTAAATCCCTCCATCCAGCTGAAATGGTTTTTGGAAGAAAAGAAGTAGATGTGGGTCATAAATCACAGTGAGCAGGCGCTCGGATGACTGTGACACCGAGGGCTGAGAGAGACACACAGATATGAGATGCTTTATCACAGGAGGAGCGAGAAAGAGAGAGCTTCTGAATGAAAGACAGAGAAAAGAGGAGAAAGGACAGAAAGAAACTGTGCTCTAAATTATCCCATGGTTCTACAACCTTCCCTTTAACCTACACTAGCACATGAAGGACTTCCTATAGGTGTGCTGGTCTGTAGGGGATTTACTAGGGAAAAAACCATTCGGGCACAGTAGCGCAGGGAGAAACGGCAGACGAAAGGCACAAAGACACCCTCTTCCTACTGCATTCCGCTTGTTAAAATACCAGCACACATTTCTCAAACAGTCTTAATTCTCTCAAATCAAGACTAATGAAATATCGGTCCACCGGCGCTGCGTATTTAACTCCAGTGTTTTACAGTCGGCTCGGATGAACTGAGACGTCTCTCTCTTAACAGACATGTGACTATCCGTCATCATTATGAGCACTCGCAGTCTAGCGGGGTGAAGAGGTTAAGCGTCCACTTCTGGAAAAAACACATGTATGTTCATTTAGGAGCTGACGGCGTGTGTGACAGGGCAGACAGAAATCAAAACAAATGAAGCAGTTACGAAGAAAAATGATAAGCACTCATTTTCGGCGTTTTTAAAACATGATCCATCAGTTGCGAGAGGGAAGAGGAGACGCCACGGACTCCGAAACGAACTCGCATCGTCCCATTACCTGTCGGGCTGGAAAGAAAGAGGGGGGAGGTCAGTGGAGAGGGTGAGCAGAGGTCAGATACCAGGGTGAGAAAGGCAAGGAAAGACAAAACACAACGATGAAGGAGTTGGATGAATGATTTATAGGTAAAGATGTAACAGAGCTAAGAGCGGTCCTCAGTCTGGAGACACACTTTCAAGATGATGAGGGTTTGATAACCTGTGACAGCACCAGTCATAACTGTGTGTGTGGAGCTCCTCTTGTTGAGTGAGAAGGCCATTTACTCCGCATTGATATTCTTTGCTGTTCAGCCGTCGACTGACCTCTTTTAAAACAGAATACTTAGCTTAAATATTATGGCTTGTCTACTGCCGTTCACTTATATTTCACAGTAATAGCTATAATTGTGTTCTCTGAGACAGGTCAAGCTGTGCTTCAATAGGCAGTCAAACTTCATGGCCTTTTAAGAGGAGTTATTTCTTCTAAAGAGCAGACTATTATAGTCAGAGATCTCGCTGTGGATTATGGGGCTTTTCCAAGGAGACGTGAGAAATACCAACACACAGTCTCAAAATAACCTCTATATGCAAATGAAGGTGCTAGGGATCCAAGATATATTGGTACTGTATTGGATATCAACTGATATTAGAACTTCAATGCTCATTTCCTGTGTTTTAATTAAGATTCCATTGCTGTCTTTTAACACTCACTGAAAGTTACATAATTTAATAATGCCACCAAATGTAATTTTTGGAAAACATTGTACAAAATATACATAATTATAATGTAATATTTAATAATAATAAAAATAATTTATTATGAAATAAAAATATTCACTTATAGCATTCAAAACAATTGATTTTACTAAGTAGTTTTATTTATGAATAAAAACTATTATAATATCAGAATTTTTTATTTTTTTTTGAAAATGTAAAAATGTATTATTACATAACACTAAATTCACAAGTTTCAACCTATACTTGGACTGTTTTTCAATTCCAAGAACGCAAAGAACGGTCTCTAGGTCTTTATCACTTTATTAAAATTAAGCAAAACAAAATATTACAAATGTTTTCTTTCACGAGGCATCAATCTTTTAAGTGAGGGCTAGAGGTTTAAAGCTTACAGGCTTCCGTACATCGTCCTCTCGCAGCGTCTTCTTGAATTTCTAACGGTTTGATTCTCTCAAGTCTGCATTCGATGCATCCTCAATATCAAGAACACATCCGGGTACTTTCATGCATCCTCTGTACTTGTGTTCTTGAGTACTGGAATTGAACTTCGACGGTTGATGATGTACGAGAACACAAGATCACTTAAGAACACACATTGAGAAATGGCTTTAGTTTAACTATTCATGAAAAGCAGACTGATAGTGATGTGAAAATGTGGCGTAGTGCATTGGAACACTAATTCCAACAAGTGCACTTTGACCTGAACAGGACTCGTTAATGGGCGACTAAACTGGGTGAGCAGAGACATTTAAACCCATTTAGAGAACAGAAGATAGCAGAACATAGGGAGAGGTCAACACTGTGAAACTGCTTTGATGTGACAGAGTTCGGTAACACCCTGGGGACACAAGACAAACAAACAGAGTGCATGCTTAAACACAGCATCACAGGGATGAGGCAAAGGTCAGCACTGACAGGTGGCTGAATACAACATCCCATTCTTCCAGTCAAGCATTTATCTGTAATTCAACCAGCATCCATGGCCGCATAGCTCAACAGGCTGTGTGTGTGCATAAATGTGTGGAAGAGCCGCTTCATATGTGTGTGTGAGCAGACAAGCATTGAATGCATGCATTTGTGCATGTATTCTTCAGCATCCTCTGATGCTTAATTATTTCTAATTCCAACCTGCTCCTAACCTCTACTTTTAACTGTCTAACCTCAAACTTAACATCTTAATCTTCACTTAAACTTAAACCCTATCCTTTAATTCTAAATCATAAACATTACTTGCACCAATTTTCCAAGTCTAAATTCCCAACCTTAAACCATAACCATATCAGAAAACCAACAGAAATGTCATTCCAAACCCACCCCTAAAAGTTCAGTTCACCATGTCATCACTGTATTGCTTGGTTTCTCAAAGGTGTTTTGAGTTCTGTTTGGCCTAGAGGCGGTTATGAACGTCACTACCATGTTGACATCCAATCAGTTTCTATTAAAGCTGCATGATTCTCCCATGATTCTATCCCAACAAAATAACGCAGTTTACTAGCTGTTCTGACAAAATGTTAATTGCTGCAATTTATTTAAAATTATTAATTAATCTGAATTAATTATTTTAAAAATAAATGGTTTGAATAAATTATTCACTGACTTACTCATAAATACTTCACTTGTTTCATTACTGGATGAATCAGAATTTTTGAACGAATCTTTTGAATGAATGATTCAATGACAAATACTTTTTTGAACAGTTGCTTGTCGCCACCTACTGGTGTAATGATGTAATTATACAGTCGTTACTTAAAGTGTCAAGTTTCTTTCAAAAGGTGATTAACTCTATTTTGATCGCTACCTTAGAGATCAGCATTTATATCTGGATTATAAACTTTTATCCCATTACTTCTGTGAAAATCTTTCGATCGAGAAAACGTTTGAGTCGAGAAAATGATTTACAATGAGAAAATGACTTAAGGATTAATCGTGCAGCTCTAGTTTCTATAATATTTCATCCCCTAAAATATTTACTTTTTAATATAAATATATATTCTCAAAGCTGAACAATCACAGATGTTATTCACACATCATATAATATTGTCCCTCCCTGTACATGGTCAGAGAAATACATAGGATTTTTTTTTAAACTTCTCCATTGTTTGTGTTGTTTATCTAGTCACTCCACACTTACATAAACAGAACATTTCTCAACTTGCCATGTTGCTAGACACAATCTGTCATCAACGGCTGCTGACTCATGTCTCAGAAGTCACCAATGAGGATAGGCCTGGGTGTCGATCAAGGAACATGCTTTACATGGGTAAATCGGATGTTATTATACAGATGTAAAGGCATTGCAACAAATATTACAACACCCCTTTGTTATTCATGGAATAAGGTAAATTAAAATAAATCATGTTAAATCAAATAGGCATTTTATTTTACAGATGTGCAAACATCCAAAAGTAATTAGACCATTTGACCTCAGACTGATTTTTCCAGAAGTCAAACCCACAAGCACATCTAAAGCTTTCAGCTACTGAGAGAATAAAGATGTCGAAGAGACGATCATTTACAACTTCAAGTAAAAGATTATCATTTCAAACTCATGTTAATTCCATCAATTATGCAGATTTGGACCTCCATCTCCAGGGCAGTTTCAACTTTCAGGAAATCAAAAGGCTCAGACAAAATATACTTAATTCTTTTTACTCAACCCAATTCCTGATAGGATCTTATCGCCTGTTTTCCCTTTAGAGGGGAGATATGTTTGGAATATCCATTTGGGAAAAGCAATACAGATAGACTTGTTTCTAATGTACAACCTAAACACACACACACATACACACACACCTGTGGCCCATCATTCATATAATACAGAGACTTTTATGTTTCCTTTCTTCTTTCTCACGCACATGCAGTTAAACCTCATTATTCTCGCAGTCAGTAAAGCTGCGTCTTTCCTCGTGAAACATCAGACCTTGAAGACATTTCATTATATACAAAAAAGCCCTCTCACACACGCTTTTCCCTCCACTCCGTAATCCAATCACAGCGTTGCTAATGCACCTCTCTAATGCAATCAGCCAATCACAGCATCCACTGTTGCCCCGCTGGTCACATGACACCCCAGTCCAGGCCTGTGCGAAGAACCATGTCAGGCTAATGCTATTTTAATGCATTTCTTAATGCAATTTAGCATTAGCCGCGCAACCTCCCCCCTCCCGACTCCGATCCTGTCCCACTGGACACCACAAATCAATTTCTGACATTTCTAAAGAGACGATGATCCCTGTGTTGGCACTGAGGAAGAGGGATAATGACAGCCTAATGCGATTTGTGAGCGCAGGCTAGCCCTGAAACAGGCTGGCCTTCATTCACTTCCCCTTTACCAACATGCATTACTATTGGGGCTAATAGGCCACATTAAGACATATGGAGCCAAAATGTCCTATAATTGTAGGGCTCTTCAGTTACATGTTTCCAGCTACAGTAGCCTAATGGTCAAGATTTCACATTCATGACAAGACTTTATCGAAGTTTGTCAGAATAGATGATGGAAACATCTTAAGTGTGTTTCCGGATGAAGTAGTGAAGCATGATTGCATATATTTTTTGTAGATTCAAAGGGATAGTTTGACCAAATTCTGTTCATCATTTACTCACCCTCATGTGTTTCTTTTTACACCCGTAGGACTTTCCTTCTACCGTAAAACACAAAAGGAGTCATTTTATAGCAAGATATTCTCCATATACTGGAAGTTAATGATGTCAAGCAAGATTTTCAGTTAATAACACCTTCAATTTTGCTCTGTTACAAGGCTTTCGCATGGCTTCAGAAAAATATAGCGCATGACTCATATAGGCTACTTTTATAATGGTGCCCCTGGTCTTCATTGGCTTTCTTTGTATGGAAGTGAGCAGCTTGGACATTCTCTAAACAAATATGTTTAAAAAAATATGAGGGCGAGTAAATAATGCTAGAACAAATGCTCATTGTGAAATATGCAATGCAGCTAAGGAGCTACCCAGCATCAGTGTGTGCTCACATTTGCATCTTACTTACACAATGTATCGTGTCTGAAAAGGCAGGATATAAACTGTATTAATGTTGGACTTTAAGCTGATGAACGCCATGGTGTGTAATTCTGAACTCACTTGAACTTAGCGTTGACCTCGTCTGCTGCCTTGTGATAGTTCTCATTTGACACCTTGTAGAACTGGCCACTCTGAGGAAGAGAGAGAGTGAAAATGTGTGTCAAAATAAAATATTTACAGAAAATCACTTTGCTTTTCAGAATTAAAATCTATGTGTATTCCTAATCCTTTTGCTGTCTCCCGCAGTATGAATAGATGAAGGGGAACATTTAATATAGACGTAAAAAGCTCCCAATAACACAAATGTTCAAAACAGAGCAGGTCCAACCCAACTGAGTCTCCACCTTTCTGTGCTTCCAGTACAAAAGAAGGACAAAAAAATTGATTGAAATATAATTTTAAGCATTTTTTTGTTGTCTGGCGTGCAGCACAAAGAGTTCTGCTGGCTTTTAGATTTCAAAGAAGGGAGGAAATCAAAGAAAAAGTGTCATCAAAGATGAAAAGGTCATCACACTAACAGATGATGGCAATCTAAAAACTTATGAGGATCTTAGTGAAGTGTGTCAAGAGTAGGTGGGTAAAAATGAATGTTCCTTACAACCTGGAATGGACCTTGATAAACCGTTCAGGTCGGCGATTCGAAAAGATAACTGACATTTAGAAGAAAATGGGCCGAATGTCAGATGGACGACTGAATTTGAGGATGGGACAACAAATACTTGCTCAAGCTACATCCATAAAGAGAGCTCTCAATCACAGCGAGACAGGTTCATCTCGCATTCACTGTCTCGCACACACAATCAATACAAATGAAAGACAACAACCATGAGGATCAATAATTATATCTTAGGCTTTTAGTGAAGCTACTGTATGGCTTCTGATAGACTGCATGTGAAGTAGAAGCCATTTGTCTAGTGGCTATAAGAAATGTGGCACTAGAGTCTAAAATCAGCTTCCCGTCAAACCTACCAATTGCTGGTAGATAAGCAATTTGCATACCATAAATTGTATGTGTGCGTGATATAATATTCAACTAAAATAAGAAATCCAACTAAAATATAATTAAATTAAATTTCCAATAGTTAAAAAATAGTTACCAGCTAATGGTTTTATTTACTTGCTAAGGAAAGATTTTCAGATTTGGTGCTTGGCAAATTTGACTTTGGTCGCTGCATGGTACTATTACACTGTGGGACCTACTGTAGGAAGCTGAAGGGCTGACTCACACACTTGTAAAGTTCCAAAATAATGTTTTATTTCCCCGAGTAAACGAGCCTGCCATCAAGCCTATTATTGGAACAACAGCATTGAGAGTTAAAGACGGCATCAGGTACGAACTTGACTCTGAGGGGCCTGGTAAAAGGGAACAACAGCAGTGATTTTAAGAGCATGTTGTGATGATGCTGATCTGATGGGAGAAGTCAGCACTAATGAGGGATACACACGAAGAAGTCGCTGGCCTGCAGAGACACTGATTACATGAAAATTCGGACCTCCACACACACACGCTCTAAAACCCCATGACCTGATTGGCGGTGTAATTTGGGAGGTCTTACTTTTCCCTTGATTAAAGAGAGAATGGAATAGGTGCTGATTTTGATTTCAGAGTTGGGCCACACTGATTTAGAGGCCCCTCCATCAATCTGAGAGCGTACGTTTACCACCCACATACTCTTTCACGAAACCCTAAACCCTCATCTTCATTCGTCATGGCTAGAGTATCAGATTATGATTACAAAACTAGATATTTCACATCTTAATCATTATTTTTAAAAAAAGTTGTATTTCATATTTTATATTTTTATATTTATATTTCATAAATATTAACGTTTTGAGAACTTGCACCACATGACATTTTACAACATGAACTAACCTTGCCTAACCTTTCATGAAAATACCAAATAATCGGATATTTTAAGAGGCATGTTGACCTTAACACAGTCATGAGGGTCTGCAGGAGTCATCTCTGATGAGTTGCATTAGTAAGCCCACAAGACTTTTTTGGTCACGCCACATGACTTGATTTTGCTTTTAATTTTAAAACACTTTTGACTGTTGGACTTCTTGACTTGGTCAGACCACATGACTTTGCAGACAAACGTGCAGACTTTACTATTACCTAAATATTTTAGAGGGAACAAATCTGTCTGCAAAATCAAAGCCTCTCTATGGTTAAAACACTTGTCTGTTGGACCACATGACTTTGTTGGTCGCACCACAATTTATTTCTTGTTTTATTTATTTCTTATAAATATATAAAAAAACACTTTTGTTTGTTGGTTGCAAAATCAAAGTCATGTGGTCTAAGTTATTATAGAGAGGCTTTGATTTTGCAAAAGTGTTTTATTATTCTTTCATCATATAAATTTATTGCACAAAGTCATGTGGTGAGACCAACAAAGCCACTTGCTCCAAACAGACAAGTGTTTTAATAATAAAACATGTTTTGTCTGCAAAATCAAAGTCATGTGGTGTGACCAATAAATTCAACTAACTTATCATAGAGAGGTTTTGATTTTGCAGAAAAAAATGTTTTATTTCTTCTTATGTATATTTAAGAAATAATAATAAAAAAATCTTTGCCTGCAATATCAAACTCGAGTTGCGATTGACAAAGTCATGAGGTCCAACAGACAAAACTGTTTTAATATTAAAACTCTTTTGTTTGCCAAATTAAAGTCATGTGGTCTCACTAACAAATCATAGAGGACCTACATATGACATGCATGCATAGTGTATGTCATATGACCTACATATGACATACATACACAGTATATATACGATGTTATAATGTTGCAGTTGTATCAACCCTAACATTTTTTTTCGAGGTTTCATTCCTTTCCTTAACAAGCACCACTAAAAAAACTCCAGTTCTTTACCTGTTCCACACAGCAGCTGTGAAGCACTCTCTCACTTTCTGTTTACAGGCATCTTAAAATAAAACTTTATTTAATCCGATGCACACAGGGGTGTTATGAACTAATGAAAGAATCTCTTAAAATCTCCTACTTCTGCCACTGACGGCACATATAGGTGGTGTTTTGAGAAACAACCCCATGTTCAAATTAAATATCGCAGGCTTTATAATGAGAGATCTGAGCAGTGGTGCAGTAATCAGCAGGCTGCGTTATCTCTCACAGACCAGAGAGGATGTGGAGGGAAACCCCCGCTGAGACGGCCATTATGGCTCAACAGCACGGCAGCCATATTGGCTCCGCAGCGCACAGGTGGAGGCGCGAGACTGCGCTTTAACAAATCAAAGCTAGCAACTGCAAACAGGGAAGGAAAGCAGAACAGAGGCCTGTGGAGTCAATCCTTCCGTCGCTGCCTCTTACTGCGGGAGACTGTGAAACAAAACAGACGAGTGGAAATGTCCCAAATAAGCACAAATGCTGTAGCTTAAAATGGCAAAAACCTTCGGTCCAAGCATGGAAAACATTTTTAGAGTGACATATTGGAGACATTTTATGACTCATACAGAACACCATATGGGGTTGGAATGACAAGATTGTGAGCAAATGATAAGAAATGTTGAACTATTCCAATTTTACTATGCTTGTGGCTGGAAGTAAAAACAAGGGGACATGACTGTGAGTGCAAAGCTCAAGCTGTGTCTCTTGCCTAGATAAAACTCTGCTAATTAAATTAACGAGGCTTCGTGCAGAGACAGACACTGTCCCTTTCCAGTGTTTCGTCTGCAGGGAGGAAGAGATAATGACCACACATTGATCTAAAATAAAACAACTCACATTCTTCACTTAACAATGATGTCAGAAGCACAGAAAACAGAAAGAGAGAGAGTTTTACATGCAGAGATTAGCTATTTACATTGAAGCATCACTACGGGTTACTACGACTACATCATATAGTGTTGCTAGGTAACAGCCCCCCGAGAGTCAAAGCCTTGAATGGAATTCAAGCAAAAGTGTCGCTACATCATGTGATAAAAAAAGATAAGAAGTTTTCTTTTGGACACAATTTCAGACAGAGTTGTGCTCTTGAAAATCTGACTCCGCACCCTCAAAATTAGGGTTGAGAATTGAGAACTGGTTCTGATTTAGAACCGGTTTCATTAAAATAATAATAATAATAAATATATAAAACAAATAAAAATAAACGGGCAAATAAGTAAATAAATACTGTTATCTGGTTGTCCAATGAATGGCAGATGGGGAGATCCCATTAATCAATCAATTGTTAATTATTATTATCAATATAATAATAACAATATAAGTTATTATTATTCAATACAATTTATGAATCATTCAATTACACATCAATAATTATTTTTGCAATCTCAGAGCACACACCTCCCCACCAGATTCATGTTCTGTAGAGTTTTTTTTTTTTTTTTTTTTGTAATTTTTTTTTATTGAATCTAAGAGATATTTTACAATACATTACTCAAAAAAATTGTTAGTTTAGTATTGTGTTCATTTAGTGTTAGTTTAGTATTTTTGGGCAGTTGCATCTTAAAAAAAAATGATAACAGAATCATTAATTTAATTATAAAGAGACTGGGAATGGCGAGACGGGATTAGAACAGAACAGAATAGCTTACAATTCCCAACTCTTGTTACCAGTTTGCACCTGACTGACAGGTGCAATGCACTTTGGGAATTTTATCACTAAGCCTGACTGGCTTGGTAAGCGATCAATGTCATTATGCTTTTCTTACACATTATCAAGCCAGATCATAAGAATGTCTAATTATGAGCAAGCTAACATCCATTCCAAGCCACTGCATTTAAGTGCCTTTGAGGTCATTTAAATTCCATTGATCAGGCTCAAATCACTGTATTAGCAGCTTTCTTCAACACCTCAGACTTTCCACTGTTATCATGGAGCATTAGGAAAAAGACACAAAACTTCTGATAACGCAATTGAGTAGAAAAAAAGAAGAAAAGAAATGGTGAAAAAAGAGGAGAGCGGTCAGTTGAAATATGAGATTGTTTTACAGAGTGAAAATCTGAGGCGAATATATACGTGCGGTTCATATATAGATATTGTTTCAGAGGCAATTTGAGTGGCCACAGCAATAAGAAGGCTGGAGGTGGCAGTCGTCTCAGAGCTGTGACGGGCTGTCACACGCAGGCCACTGATAAACGAGCAAACTGAATTGAAAGAGACATGTAATATATATCAGCGTTTTATTCTCTTCTCTCTCTGTATCTCTCATTCACTCTTTTTTATTTTTCGTAGCTGGTATTGTTAGAGACCAAAGGCTAGGGAAAACCACAATCCTGTGGTTCTCAAAATGATGTGCGACACTGACATTTATATATAGCCGCATTCTCTCTTTTATTGTTACACAGAAGATTAAAATGAACCTCCTGGTAGCTCATTTTCACGTAATTACAATGAACGGAGATTTCAAGCTTCAAAAAGGAAGCATACATACATATATACACACACATATACACACATACATACATACATACATATACACACACACACACACCACTATACAGCTCTGGAAAAAATGAAGAGACCACTGCAAAATTATCATTTTCTCTGGTTTTACTATTTATAGATATGTGTTTGGGTAAAATTAACATTTTTGTTTTATTCTATAAACTACTGACAACATTTCTCCCAAATTCCAAATAAAAATATTGTCATTTAGAGCATTTATTTGCAGAAAATGACAACTGGTCAAAATAACAAAAAAGATGCAGTGTTGTCAGACCTCGAATAATGGAAAGAAAATATGTTCATATTCATTATTAAACAACACAATACTAATGTTTTAACTTAGGAAGAGTTCAGAAATCAATATTGGATGGAATAACCCTGGTTTTCAATCACAGCTTTCATGCATCTTGGCATGCTCTCCACCAGTCTTTCACATTGATGTTGGGTGACTTTATGCCACTCCTGGTGCAAACATTCAAGCAGCTCGGCTTTGTTTGATGGCTTGTGACCATCCATCTTCCTCTTGATCACTTTCCAGAGGTTTTCAATGGGGTTCAGGTCTGGAGATTGGGCTGGCCATGACAGGGTCTCAATCTGGTGGTCCTCCATCCACACCTTGATTGAACTGGCTGTGTGGCATGGAGCATTGTCCTGCTGGAAAAAACAATCCTCAGAGTTGGGGAACATTGTCAGAGCAGAAGGAAGCAAGTGTTCTTCCAGGACAACCTTGTACGTGGCTTGATTCATGTGTCCTTCACAAATACAAACATGCCCGATTCCAGCCTTGCTGAAGCACCCCCAGATCATTGTCCTGGAAGAACACTTGCTTCCTTCTGCTCTGACAATGTTCCCCAACTCTGAGGATTGTTTTTTTCCAGCAGGACAATGCTTCATGCCACACAGCCAGGTCAATCAAGGTGTGGATGGAGGACCACCAGATTGAGACCCTGTCATGGCCAGCCCAATCTCCAGACCTGAACCCCATTGAAAAACTCTGGAAAGTGATCAAGAGGAAGATGGATGGTCACAAGCAATCAAACAAAGCCGAGCTGCTTGAATGTTTGCACCAGGAGTGGCATAAAGTCACCCAACATCAATGTGAAAGACTGGTGGAGAGCATGCCAAGACGCATGAAAGCTGTGATTGAAAATCGAATTATTCCATCAAATATTGATTTCTGAACTCTTCCTAAGTTAAAACATTAGTATTGTGTTGTTTAAAAATGAATATGAACTTATCAGATGTTTTCTGTAAATAAATGCTCTAAATGACAATATTTTTATTTGGAATTTGGGAGAAATGTTGTCAGTAGTTTATAGAATAAAACAAAAATATTAATTTTGCCCAAACACATATCTATAAATAGTAAAACCAGAGAAAATGATAATTTTGCAGTGGTCTCTTAATTTTTTCCAGAGCTGTATATGAATAATGCGATTACACATACTTATTTTTGCTAGGAAAATTATCAATATTATTATTACATAAGTATTTCATAATTTTATGAAATATACAAAATATAATTATGTAAATATACAATATTTTTATTTAATAAAATATTTTATTCTAAATATGTACTATTGTTATTGTTATTATTATTATTATTATTATCATTATTTATTGCATATACTGTATATGTTCCCTACTCTTTTCTATGCCACTGTCTTGTATTTAAGATGTCTAACCAACAAATCATGATTCACAAACCAACTGGGCTCAGACACACTAGTGTTCAGCTGAGTCTCTCAGAAGGGGTGAGGTCTGTGTATGTGTTTGTGTACATGTTGACACAGTGCCGGGAATATTGAACAGAGCTCGATAAGTGATTGATGAAGCTGCGAGTGATCAATAACGCCTCCGCATGCAGAGCTGAAATGGCGTGAAAGCTGTCCTTGTAAAGAGACAGAGAAACTGCGGTGTGCAAGATCAGCTAGATTCATGGACACAGTATCTAATCACAGTAAGTCTAATCACGGACTTAATGGAGCTTTAAAAGAATATTCTGGGTTATTTTCTATGGACTGCATTTGTGGCATGCTGTCGATAACCACAGACTTGTCCTTTATAGTGTGCAAACTAACAAAAAAAAGCAGTTACAGTAAATCACTCATTACAGAAGCTTTCAAGTAGAGACCTGATGCAACAGAGTGTGGCGTGGGACAAGATTTGATGGGCGAGTGCGGGTTCAGGAAGTAAGACACTCGTGTGTGCATGTTTGCATTCTGGAGAGCATCAAAGGTTTCTATTTACAACATGCTTTTGCAGCGTTGAGCAATGTAGACAATCACAAATGTATCTGTTGATATCTTGAGCGCAATGGCCAATCAGAGGTATTTAATTTAGAATCCACCCAGTTGATGGGCCTCATTGACTTTCATAGTAAAGTATTATTTTTTTTATTTTTTTTTATTTTTTACATACTATGGATTGGAAGTCAATGGGGTCCATCAACTGTTTGGTTACCCATATTCTTCAAAATATATTTTGTGTTCAGCAGAAGAAAGAAACACATACAGGTTTGGAACGACATAAGGGTGAGTAAATGATGACAGAATTTTCATTTTTGGGTGAACTATCCCTTTAACAGTGGTTTGTGAATGTATGCTTTAATAACAAATAATTTACCAAGAGCGTTTAGGCTGGGATGCGTAGGTTGTGTCTAGACGGCCTAAACTATTTCATGGAAATTTCACAGATGTACTGAAAAAAACATATGTATACTTTTACCTAAAGTGCTAGCTATCAAACTAGCCTTAGTAAGATGAAAGATTCAGCCATTTAATTCCATAAAATTAATTAGTTTTGCTAATGCTAAAGTATGTGAATTGCAGGTGAGTTGAAAAAGCACAAAGAGATGGTTACAGAGGGCTAAACCTTTGAAACACCTATGGACACACACAACCTACACTTTTAAAATGGGTCAACACTAGATATCTACCATTTTTGCACACACTTTCACACCCCCTTCTGGGAGCTCAGTACGTGTACGTCCTTTGAGGGTGAAGAATCTGAGGTGAGGGAATGTGGACGCCTCCCATCCCAGAGGCTCAGAGGAGGATCTGACCATGAGCTGCAGGAGGGTGTCAGTTTAAGGACACAACAAATGAGTGAGCAAGGTTGCAGAGAGGTTTCAGCTGCACATTGCAGATCAAGACAACCTGCCTCACCATGGTATTGTAAAGCAAGACAGCCTGTCTCACCTCTGCCTCTATAACACAGAAGAGTCTGACTCACAATCTGCCTCTATAGCTCAGGACAGCTGCACCGCGCATTAGTGAGTTACTGTTGAGAATTACGGTTATCGTATTCGATAATATCGTTAATAATAATGTAGTGCTTTAGCGTTCATCACTATATATTCAGGAACTGTGGATAATGTAACTTCAAATGTATAGTTCATACCCTTTCCTTCAGCTTGGCCACTTGCTCTCTGTAGAAGGCGTCCTGCTTCCGGAGCTCTTTGTCTCTCTCCTCCAACTGTCTAGCCTGTGGAGAACACACACATACACAACTGCATTCAATATAACATCACACAGAGTTTCTAGTATCAGCAGACAGCAAAATGAAATGCTTGGCAGGATGTTCATGCTGATCTTTTCCATACAATGATAGTAAGTGGGCAGTCAAGCTCCAAAAATGACAAAAAGCACCCTAGAAATAACATAACAATTGGCAATATGACTTGTTCGCTATATTCGAAGCTTCTGAAGTAATTTGATAGCTTTATATAAAGAATAGAAATAAATGTAATAAATAATAATAATAATAAATGTTATTTATCTTCCACCTTTCTTAAACTCAAAAAGGCTACAAACATAATGCATAAAAATGAGCAAAAATAATACATGGTACATAAATACTACTACTACTACTAATAATAATATTAAATATTACTAAAAGTATATACTATAATATTTTATTTTATAATATTATTCATATTTGTTATTCAAATATTTCATAAAAATAAAGTTTTGAGCAATTTCTTAAAACAATTAAAAGTAGAAGCATTAAGCTGAACACATCACATTTGAATATGCAAACCTACTTGACTAGAAGTGAAATATGACTTAAATCTTGGTCTTTTCCTCACAAAAAACAAAACAAAACAAAAAACTATAGCATATTACAGCACATCGGTCATATTGAGCACTTTCATGGTGCTTTAAAGGGGTCCTATTAAGCTCTTTTACAAAGTCTTGATTTTGTTTTTGGGGTGTACTAGAATATGTTTTCATGCTTGATTGTTAAAAAAACGTATAATTTTTCACATATTTTACATTATTACAGCACCTCTCTCCCCAGTCTGGCTCGAATACGCCGATTTAGATGAAGCAACTCCTTCTGAAATACCAAATGTGCTGTGATTGGTTAGCTGGCCCAGTGTGTTGTGATTGGCACCACGTAGTGCACGTTTGGGAAATGTCCTACCCCTCCATAACTGCAAGTTCTTCTCTAGTATAAATATTAAGTTTGGCGTCAATTTCAAACCAATTCGAGCCCGATTCAGACCCTGACAATGTTAACGAACAAGAGCATTGTGCAGAATGTATTTCATGCACAGCACAGATTTCACTGGATGTTTCAGAGTGGTATGTTTTTTGTAATTTTCTTATACATTATAGATACGATGTTATCCACCATTTAATCATGATATTAAAACTAAAACTAAGGTAATACAAACAGTAATCCATCACAAAACCATGTTTAAATGGTGAATGGTCTTACAAAAGCGAGAGCTTACAAAAGCAACAGAAAACTGCTCTCCAAAAAATGTACAGTACATATATAAACATCAAGGTTATAAATGTTCAGGAACAGTGTTTAAAAATCAATCTCTCGCCAGCTTTAGGAAGGTCAAACAAATGAGTGGAAAAAACAGTGTCTCTTTGACATAGCGACAACACTGTATTCTAACGCAGTTTTACCAGGCCTCGCCCCCTTTTTGCGCAATCCGTGGGCAGGGATCATTTAAATGAGGAACATTATGACCACGTTGTGGTTCTTGGAAAGTGGATTCTGTTAAAAATATATCCCTTTGGAGTGGAATTTGAGCTTTGTAACCTTGCAGATCTTTTTTATGCTCAAACAGCAACATTACACATTAACTAAAGTTGAAAAAGTAGAAAAGCATAATAGGACCCCTTTAAATTATTTTTTAGCTTTGTAGCATTGGGTCACCATTTACTTTTATTGTTTGTAAAAGATGTTAAAATTTCTCCTTTTGTGCTCAATGGAATAAAGTCAGTTTTGGAATAACATGAGTGTGTGTAAATGATGGCTTAATTTAAATTTCGAGGGGAGCTTTTAACATAACTTGAATATATTTCTTCAGGCACAATCATAACTAATCTAAGTCCTTACACATAGCAGCACAGTAGCTATTCTCTACCCTGAAGAGTATGGCCTCAGGTTGCTGGCATTGTGAGAGATGACATAGACCTTTGATTATTCCAAGGGCATCAGTTCATGACAGGGTTCATGAGGGAACGTTCACTGGAACCCTCTTTGTGTGTTAGAGGCTTGGTGTGTGTGAATGGAAGAGACTAAGCGATAACATCAGCAGTAGAAGAATAAAAAATCTTTATGGCCTTATCCGTGATTCTCTGTCCTATCGCACATGCTTCTCCCCCTCTGTCACTCCTGACCTTCAGCTACTAGAAGTGACCCTCACTAATTTATAACACACTCAGAGAGGAGATACAGTATGCTGACAGCCATGTTTACTCATTTTAATTTTTTATTTATTGCCTTTTGTGCCTTCAAAATGTATAGGACTGTTGAAAACAGACTCCAAATCGCTTTTTGATTGTGGTTTTACTATTCCTAGTTTAATTTCCCCCTAAAGTTTCCTATCCTAAAAAATAAAAATAAAAACACTGGAAGGAAATAAAAAAAATGGAAAAAGAAAATGAATGAGATAATCAATAAGAAAATAACACTCAAAAAATAAATTATTTAAAATATAAATTTCTTAAAATCTAAATGTAATAAATGTTTATTTTATTAACTAAAATTGTAATTTTCACAAATCACACAAAAAAAAAAAAAAACTACAAATATTTTTTTTTAAGCATTTTTTGGTTATGTTGTGCTGGTCATCTTGGACTTCAACTAACATGTAGCAGCGTGGATGCAGCATCATGCAAAAGTTTTCAGATTGAGCAATTCGCATTCAGCAATGATTAATTTATTTTGTAAGCAAAAGTGTCCCATTGCACATTTAAATAATGTGGCTCCTTACATATGAACAATGAAACAAAAATTAAAATTAATTTCTACGCTGGTGTAGAAATACAATGGCAAGATGACGACATTAAATTAAAGAAAAATGATGATTAGAAAAAATCTCAGCAGTAAATCACAAAAAGAGAGAGGTATAGTATATTTAGGCATGCAGTACTGCAGCAGGAAGCAAGTTGAGACAGATATGGGATGTATAAATCAAACCTCTCGTGCCTTACCTTTCTCTCCATTTGCTGGAGTGAGGGAGCAGAAAGAAAAAGGACAGAGAAAGAGAGAACAGAAATTTAACGATGAAGTTCCTATAATTACATTCAGTATTCAAAGACTGAAACGCGCGCACACACACACACACAAACACAAAGACTGCAGTGTGAAGCAGCGGGGTGTTGCTATAGTGCAGGGACACAGAGACGTGTTCATCTCTGTGTTATCAAACACTGTCGCAAGGTGAGAAGGAGCTCTTCACAACAAATCTCATCTAAAATCTAACCCCTGTAAATCTGATCTAATCTAAATCTAATCAGAGCGGAGCGATCTCCATCAGAGCTCAACCCCAGCGCTCATGGAGGCCAGTGCGGCTGATGAACTTCTCACTCACTCGTATATCTGTAAACCCGCAGGTAAGTCTGCCGTGATTTCTAGGTCACTAAGAAGTGTTAATAATCCCAAAGAAAATTAAACTTTTTCATCTCATGCATGCAAATTTCTCATTCGTTTCATAATGGGAAAGGTAACATCACCACATGACATTATTGAAAATGACATTTTTCTGCAGCTTGCAGTTGCTTGCTTTTTGGTTGGGCATTAAAGGTCATTGTAAGGGCATTGCTAAGTGGTTGCAAAGGTACTCTGAGTTGTTGTTTTTTCATGTTGCTAGGTGGTTTTCAAGTCAGTTGTTGCTTATCTGATATTATGGTTTCTAAATGTGGTTTGGTTCCATCCTTCCATGCAAGTTCACAGGATTTTCCCCCCAAACCTTTTATGGCTTGCTCTTTTAAAAAATTCAAATCTAACGGCTTAAAAATGTAATAGCACACCACTCTTGAATCATGTGTGTGAATTTACGCTCGTCAGTTAAGAGTTTTGCAGCATAAAAAAAATCCCTAACCCAAAGTATGAGCAATAGTATTAGTGATGCTTGCCTTAGCAAAAATTGCTAACTTAACATTTTCATCCTCTTACCAGGGATTTTATAATGAACAAAAACCATTGAAATAAAATAAACATTAACTGAAATAAAATCAAACATAAAAAACAAACATTTTATTTCAGCTAGCTGCTAAGGCAACATTTTGATTTAGTTTAACTTGATGTACAAATAAATAAAAATACTAAATCATAAAAAAATAAAATAATAATATAAGGTACAAACGCCAAAAGGTACATCTTTGTATCTTATTTACCCCTAAATTCCTTCAAGGTACATAATAATATGTTTAAATACATATTAGTACCTTAAGTGTACATATAGTACTTTAAGTGTACATACTAGCACCTTTTAGCTTTTGTATCTTAGGGTACTGCCCCAGTGACAGCTTTGTACCTTTTTTTCTGATAGTGTGTGAAACACGATTTAACAGCAACACACAGTTGTAGTTTAATCAAGTCCCACACCTGCAGCAGTGAAGACGGACAGAACTGCTTTCCAAAAACACCCACAGCCCTCGACAGAAGAGGTCCAAACCCTCTGGCAGAATAAATCTGACCTCTGCACTGTTCCTTTCCAGCACTCACACACAAACACAGACACATTCAAGTCTGCAAGCCAATCGAGGCTCTTGCGTGGGCGAGAAGCATTGTGGGTAATCAGTCAAGGAGACATTATGGCTCCAAATTTTCAATGAAAAAAAAAAAAATGCAGCTACCACCATTGACCTTCAGCCTGAAACACACACACACACACACACACACACACACACACACACACACACGGAGCAGCTGCATTCACAGACCAGTAGGCAAACGCAGTGAAAGCGTAACCAATGAGCAATTAAAGGACAGGGAGGCACTGCCACCAATGCGCACGCAGGGATTTTCCCTTTTTATTCAATGAATCATGGGGGCATATGGCAGCCCTCTGTCGCTCAGTCACACAGACTGTCAGGATTATTTCCATCACATCACACTCATTCAGTCTCCTGCAGGTCATATAATCAAATTACACTGCTTACATAGGGCCCTGAGTCACATGACCAATCGCTCGCTATTATCCCACTAATGAAGAACAGGGAGTGGGATGGGAGGCTGAGAAATGAAAGTGAAACTACAAACACCAAGAACAAAAAATGGGGAGGATGGAAGGGAGGACAATGAGAGTGATTTATCATTTAAGTCACACCTCTCATGACATGTATCTGGACGAAGAGAGAGAGTGACCCACAGTAATCCAATACAATCCAACTGTCCTACAAAAGATTTTGTATGTCTTTGGTTTTAGAGGAATTTGATTTGAGCCATATATAATGTTGCATATTCTGAAAAAGTCACTGGCCTTATTATCCACATTCAATTTTGTAATCACATTTGGCGTTGGACACTGCTACTTCTGGGCCCAGTTTCCAACATTAGGATTCTTCAGAAGGAAATGCAGAGTTGCAGGTGCTACACACAGCCAGGGACAGCAAAAAGTGTGGCTTTATATATATATATATTATGTTTAAGAATAGAAGTATCTGAAAAATAGTCCAAATTAATCTTTATACTTCACTGTAACTGTACGTTTTGAATACAAAACAGACATTGCTGATAGACATTGTGAATGTGGGAAGTTGTGCTTCAAGTGCACATCTGACTTGTGGCAGTAGTTCAGAACAAGTTTGCTTAGTATTGATAAAACAGGAAGGAAGTTCTGAAAGTTATTATAATAAATTCAGAGTGCAGCGAACCATTTTATTTCCAAAGGATCTAGGGAGATTTTATTTCTCATTATATGACCGATTAAAAACACTGCCATCCCTAAGACAATATTTGCATTTTGTTGTTGCCCACTCACACCCATTATAAAATAAAATAAAAAGCTAATGGCCTGACTCAAATGAATATTCTAGGTTATTTTCAATCTAATGTCTTTGCACAGTGCCATAAGCGTGTCAACAAAAATTGAAATAACAGCAAATGCATTTCCAATTGGTTTATACACACACAAAAGTACAAGCCAGACACCAAGCGTGCCACACATTAAGTTGACTATAAACTATTTTAAAGACACAACCAAACACTATCAACAAAGGAATCTTTTGTGAGATGAGCAATAAAAACAGATGCCCTGTGACATTTATCATGCCGTATCCACCAAGCGAGAATTCAGCACGGCCCAAAGCAACAGATGGGCCGCATTTCCTCCAGCTCTCTAACTCCAAAAAAACTTAGACAGATATAATGCGTCAAAAACTTTGTATTAATTGCGAGCTCGCCTCTTCCCATACAATCTCCGTTCTCGCACGGCAGGATGACTTCGGCATCACCGCAGCAGACCCCATGGTCAAATTAAACGGGTCGTTTAGAAGGAAAAGTGTCTCGCTGAATATCAATTAGCTGCAGCTGAATAATTAAGAAGAGCAATGTTTTTAATTAGCCAAGTGCTGGAGAGTTTGAGCTCACGCAGAACATTCTGACATAACAGGTAAAAGCGTGTGCTGAGTCAAGGAGAGATTTAAAAACATCTCTCGTTCTTCATATTTCCATAATTCTACCTCCACTTCTACTCCTCATTTCACCTGCTTTGTCATTTGCTCTCCTACGCAAGGTACAATGATGTTTAGGCAGCTCAAGTTGGGTCCGTAAGGTTTGTGCATCGCCTCTTCTTAATGAAGCAAGCATTGCCCACAGAGACCCACACATATGACAACAAATCAAAGCTCTTTGTTAAAAACGTTGTCTCTTTCACCATGACCTTCGACGGCCAAACCGAACAAGGTCAGAGTTACTCAGCACCCGGCATCCATCACCAGGAACTCAGTTGCCAGAACAAACTCGCAGTGTGCCAAGAGTTCACCTGCCCAGCAGGCACAGGTCAAAGGCCAAATGTCGGGTCACAGCCAGCCTGCTCAGATCTAATTGGCACTGAGAAGAATGAGAATAAAAGTGATAATGAGAGAGTGTAAATGTGTATGTTGTAGGAAAGAGATGTGTGATTGTTTGAGCAGGTAAGTGTGGTTGGAAACAGGGCTAAATGAGGCTTCTAAAAAAATATTACGATTAATATCCAGTTAAACTGTTTAGAGTGGATCAATGCCGATAACACCACAACATACCTTTAACAAGGTCGATTTATGGATGACAACATGCAAATATGGTAGATTTCACACGGTTTCAAACAAACCATCTTCATCCATTGAATCATGCTGAAAGGTGTCTGGAAATACAGTGTATTACCCAGCAGTCTGTGCTGCTATGACAGAAAGGGTCAGTGGGTAATTGAGAAGGATGCTGAACAGAGGTCAGAGGTCATTCTAGCGTAGGCAGAAGGAGTTGGCCCCCTGTGTAGGACTGGACATGTCCTCTACCGAGACAGGGGAAAAAAAATGAACTGTCCTGCCAGTGTCTGGGCCTCATTTTCTGTGAGCAAAGATCAAATTAGCAGCGAACCAGAAGGCCTGTCCTTTACTATTAAAGGGACCAGATACAAAGATTTCCCCAATCACACTTGGTGCCCTACATCCCGACCCCCACTCTACGAACGACCTCGTACTC
This sequence comes from Abramis brama, assembly GCF_963993115.1. NCBI lineage: Eukaryota > Metazoa > Chordata > Actinopteri > Cypriniformes > Leuciscidae > Abramis > Abramis brama. The sequence continues at coordinate 45,243,431 of NC_139966.1, read as the reverse complement.
TGACACCATGATCGATCCAGTGCCCTAAAACACACAAGCATGCACACACTCCTCTGTCCACCTGTCAAAAAGCATCTCCATCCGATCCATATGAACTGACAGTCACCAGATCTGCTCATAAACAGATACATCAAAATTAGTATCTGGTCGAGGAATATTGTCATTGAAATATTGTGTATTCTAATCTAGTTCTGATTAACACAAGCCATCAGACTACCAAACAAGCCACTTTGAGTAGGTTACATATTGCATAAAAAAAGATTAATTAATTAGGCCCAAATGAGTTTTGTCCCCTTCCACACGTGACACGGCCATCACACATTCATATCTAGAAATAAACATAATATTTTTATTTATTTATTTGGTTGTTTGGTTGGTTGGTAGGTAATGTGACTTCAGCATGAACAGCCATGACACAATTAAATTTTTTACATGAATTGTATAAATCCAATGTGACATTTAGCAAAATTACATGCTTAATTTACCCTTGCCGTAAAAATGAAGGACAGCAAAAACAGTCTGTGATGCGATGGCGAGGTGTTAGACCTCATTGAAATATTTGTAAAAAAAAAAACATTTTTAAATAAAAAAAGTAATAAATGAACAAATCCATTTAAAAAGTAATAACCTTTTTTTATTTTTTTATTTATAAAGTATGTATAAATCAATAACAGTTAATTATATTGGTAAATTATATAACATAATACCTTTTTTAAATGTTTATACCTTTAATAAAAATATCTGTGTATTAATTATACAATGTACTCCATTTCAATTAAGTTAATTTTAATAAAGCAGTTATGATTTAAATAATTATTAATTAAATAAATAAATTTATTATTTAAATTCAAAAAATGTAAATTGGTTTATGTAATTTATTTAATTAATAATTATTTAAATCATAGCTGCTTTATTAAAATTAACTTAATTGAAATAGAGTACATTGTATAATTAACACACAGATATTTTGTATCTGTACGTGAACAGACTTACAAAAATGTTGAATTTGAGCACAAAATTTGGCACTTTCACTTGTGAAATGTATCCTAATTTTCCCATATGTTAAATGGCTGTACGTGTCATTGAGGTTTAGAGCCCATGTCACTGTCTGTGCCAGGCCAGCTGTCAGTCTACGGGTCAAGCTCGGACCAACCTGATCATACAGTTTGATTAATTAACTGATCAGCAGCCCGAGGTATTAACTGATGGCTAAAGCACTTTTCAGCTTGTGTTATCTCTGCTGAGGCCATATGGGCAAAACCATGGGGAAATCAAATCATCAGTCACGTTCATGGAGAGCGCTCTCTAAGGAGGGCTAAGCCATCTATTACCACCAAGAGAGAACAGCCGAATAAAGAGGAGAGAGACACCCCTGCAGACAGAGAGGAGCAGAGGTAGACAATAGAGCGGGGATCTAGGACAAAACAAAAGAGCGTCCCACTCTCTAATATCCAACTCTAGGACACGCGGAGGGACCTGAAAGGCTGAACAATTGCCTTTGGAATAAAGTTCTCCCTCAGGGGAACGAGGGGACAAATAAGAGAGGGAGAGAGAAAGGGAAAAGGACAAAGACAGAGAGAGGGTCAAGGGAAAAAAACGAGATACATAACTGAGAGAAAGAGAAGTGCGGTTGCCCTTCAGACATGCAGTTGACTTTGCATTTCCTGCTGATGGTGACCGCATGACTTCTGTGTGTGTGACCTCAGTCAGGCAGTACTGTAAATGAGATGGAGCTGTTTACATATTCATGTCCACTGGGGCTTTCTAGGTAAAGGAGGGCTGCCCTTGGTATCTCCCACTCAACTTTATTTCCATGGCAGTTCAAGGTGAGCCTTGTTTGACCATTTCTATCTACAATAACTGGCCTTTTATTTCTTTTATCACTTTTATCAGAAGTCAGTAGACTACTTCAGTGTGGTGAAATGTTTCTTCTTATATAATACACCACCTCTATAATGTTTTATTAGTGGTGCTTGTTTAAAAAACCTTGACTTGCACTGAATAAAGGCCCTTCAAGTGAAAACAATGACTGACCTTTAGTGACGTCATTTCAGATGGAGATTATGAATCGGTAATCTACTGCTATACCTGCAGTTCCCGGATGCGAAATGTTGAATTTTCTGTTGAATTTGAACCACTGAATTTTGTGGAAGTGAATCTGTAAAGCGAAATAAAACTGACCGAAAATTGCCTGTCGAATATCATAGGCTTGTATTTTTAAACAGAATGAATATTTTGGAAGTGAAATCTGAAAGGTGAAAATGGATTATTGAATTTTTAATGTTGTAAATGTTTTGTAAATTATTCACAGCTTACATAATACAACCATGCTGAATGTTCAGCCCATTAAAAATGTAAGCCCTAAAAATACAATGCATTAAAATGCAAGCACGGTTAATCCAATGCATATTTTTTTCAATTAGTGCAATTCAACAAGCTTTTCTGTTTCAAAAACATTTGGTATTATTTCACTTCCATAGCTGCTTTATGGTAGAAATTGAAGTTGTAATTCTAATTGAAAGTGATACTGTTTTTTCATATGTAATACTGTAAACTAATTGAAAGTGATACTGTGTAATACTGTAAAACTGCTGCTTTAAAGCAACATTTTATAAAGTGGTATATAAATTAGGGCTACCCCCTAATAGTCGACCAAACGTTGCAGACGTTAAAGGCAGATGCTAAATATTATGGTTGAGTATTGCCCTCAGTAATTATTTAAGCAATCAAATTAATATAAGCAGGCGATTAGTTGACTAATGTATTAAATGAACCACTACTATTCGACTAGAAAAACCTTTTGTCGAGGGCAGCCCTAATACAAATAAACATGACGTGACTTGACTGGAGAGCAGAATTGCAGAGCTTATGCAAACATATCCACATCGCTAGGTTCAGACGCTTTCTTAAATGCTGTTTTCTCACTACTGTCATTTTGGTTGTGTTTATTTTATTATTGAAAGGAAAGCGAGCAGCAAATATTTACATATTCATTTAAACACCACTTTTGGCAGCGTCATGATGTTCGCTAACACCGCTGGTATAACGCTTTGGTCGAAGTTAACTTAATTGGATACTTCTGCTGAACGTGCTGAATGTGTTTGAGATCAAACAATAAATGAAGATCCCCGTCATAGAAATTTAGAGTTCTAACATCAAGAAATGCCGTAGAAACCACCAAAAACAACTTAGCAATGGCACAAAACCCCCACTAAAGCACTCAGAACATAATTTATTCCAGGTTATTCTGAGAGATACAATTTCACACACACACACAAAGTGGGAGTTAGAATTTAGATTGTGCTAAAAGATTCTACTGCAGATCTGTGACCGGTGGCAGGACAGTAACTCCCACATGGCCGCTCTCTCTGTGCTCACATTTGGGCATCTTCCCAATTAAAGGCAGATAAACAGCAGGGCTGTGCTCTCACCAAACTCTGAGCAATTATCAGTGTGCCTCAATTCACTGTGGAGAGTGTTGTCTTCATTTGCAAAAAAAAAAAAGTTTTTTTATTTTTTTTTATTTTTAACTATTTTGCTAATGCAGACAAGGAAACAAAATGAAACTGAGGCAGCTGGTAGCAGCACGTCCAAAAACATGAATCAAGGGTGAATAAAGCCAATGTCAATATGGGCATTAGTGGAAATCTAATTATGGCATTTGTCCATCTGGAGAAACCTCATGAACTGGTCCATTCACATCCGAGCAAAGCCCTTTTCACCCAAAGATGCATGTTCAATCATGTTTACTATGTAAATTTAGCAAGGGATAATGTACAGTCGGCCGGTCGTTACCACAAAATGAACCCAGATGGGGGAGCAGCGGTCTTAAATCACCCTGAAAGAGTTTATTTTGCTATAATGACCGTCTGAGTGTACATTATCCTGCTTATTAAATGTCCACTTACCAAATAAATTAATAAATGAATGGACTTGAATTATTGATTTTGAGCTAAATTATTTTATGCGAGAAAAAGAGGCTGCGGAGCGGAAAACCAAGAAAAAACAAACCAAGTAAAAATGATTAGAATAAAGTATTGTGGTCATTATACAAAATATTTATGCACTGGATTCTAAAGTTGACCAACCAGAATCAAGTATTTCAGCAATCCGTGCAACAGACTACGACAGATACTTTATTCTTCATTTTTGTGTCAATGTTCCACTTTTTGTCTTTAATTCAGTGTCCTTCACCTCAGTACCAGGTCAAAATACACCTTTGTTCATTCTACTGCTCACAATGCTTCCGGCGAACTTTAATTGCAAATCTACTCTCGTAATGAAGTGTGATAATCAAGGATTAGGGCTGTGGATAAGGAAAGCCCAGATCATAACCGCTATATCCCACTTATATTTCAGTCTGTCAGGAGCTCTGCCATCTTTGCCAAGAAAGTGATTTTTTTTTTTCTTTCTTCATTTTATATAACTGGGGAAGTCAGTTTCGAGATTTAAAATGAGGTCTAAAGATAGCAGTGTTTTCAAATACCTTCTCTCTCTAGAGGCACGGCTACATGCAGAAACCCTCCTGTTGCCTTTTGGGCTGTAAATTGACTTCACAAGCTGCTCTGTCAGAAAGCAGCTTTCCTGACACCTGCTGCCATCCATCAATCCAACCCTGGTCGAAGCTCATGGAAACGGGCGGCCGCCGGAGCCAATTAGCTGCCGGGGTGAGCGCCGGGCACCGGTGCCAACCGGAGACCCAGCCAATTAGGGCCAGTTTCAGAACACTGGCACTGCAGGTGGGCAGCAAAGGCTACAAAACTCAGTGAACAAGGGGGAATCAGCAGGGAGCCCAAGCCGAGAAAGAGAACAAGCACACACATGAAACGGGATTGTATGTTACACGCCTAATTTACTGAAACTGAAACTAGCCATCCACACACCCACGTATTTACATGCTGAACATATACGGTTAGTCGTAGATTACCATAAATCTAAAACACCTACCTCACTGCATTGGGAAAACATCATTTTGCAGATTCACAAATAGCATCCATTGTTGGCACATAGATCCTGGTTTACATGTACTGCCATGATAAAGCTATTTGATATAAAATGTTACAAGTTTCATGCTTTACATGACATTTACAGGAAAAACTCAAAATAATGTTACATAAATTATATATATATATATATATATATATATATATATATATATATATATATATATATATATATATATATATATATATATAATCTTCAACCTTCCCCAACACTGTTCTACAAGACATAATTTCTTCACCTTTCTTCATCATTTTAATTTAAACTAATTATCCTGCACTCAAGCTTACATACCCTTAATTCCTAATATATTTTCAAGAATCAGAGACTGTTTGCAGACATTTGTGAGCCTGTAGTTTGCCCAGAGCAGTCAATCTGTCCACCCTTTTTTCCACCAAGAACATAACTCAACAGGTCCACCAAGTTCTTGGGTTTTACACAGCATCTTCTTCACATTTAATCACATTAATCATCCCTACAGTAGTTATTTGATGTTGAGATCAACTCAGGACAACTCCTACACCGTCACAAAAAGGCTGCAAAAAGTCATTAATGCTCAAGGAGGCAAAACAAGATTACAAACCAAGGTTATGTAGACTTTTGAACAGAATAGTGTAAATTGACGTATTATTTTGTCTTGTGGATATATGTAAACATGCGTTATCTACTAAAAATGCTGAAAATCTTTCAAAAAGGTACATAAACTTATCAGCACATCCGCATGAGAAACACCATCTCCATTCATATTGCAGGACACACACACAAAACATCTGTTTATCTCACTTAAGACTGAAAACATGGAGAAAACTCATTTCTCAGACCTCTTGAGCAAGGCAAAGAGGGGATTTTTTTTCTCTCCTTCCCAAATACCACCAACAAGTACATCCAATTCAAAAACCAGCAAGTCCTCTTTAATACCTGGGAAATTAAATTGTGGGGTATTATCAGTCAGGGCCAGTCAGCTGTATCTAAAATGTGACAGCGTTTGAAGCAAAAGAGAGAGAGAGAGAGAGAGAGAGAGAGAGAGAGAGAGAGAGAGAGAGAGAGAGAGAGAGAGAGAGAGAGAGAGAGAGAGAGAGAGAGAGAGAGAGAGAGAGAGAGGGGGGGGGGGGGGGGGGGGGGGGGGGGGGGGGGTTGGGGGAAGGGGACATTTGTGCTCTTGAAATACAAGCTTAACTGAAGGTGGCGTCTGCAGCCCATCCAACCATCAAATAAAAACATCTGCAGACTCTAATAGGTTGATTGTGGAAGCAGAAAACTCAATTTGAGATCAGAAAAAAAAAAAAGAAAAAAAAAAGTTCAGCCATAGTTCAAACTGTCACTAAAATTAAAGTAATACGGTTCATTAAAAAGATTAAAATCATATACAGTCACATGAAGACTCCAGTCAAACATGTAGAATTTTTTAATTAATAATAATCAATAAAATGAATACTTATGACTAATTTTAAATGAAAATATCCACACCATTCAAAAAGTAAACCATTAAGTTTTGATTAAGTTCAAGTCAAAATTGCCATATTGAAAATATAAAGAAAAAAAAATACTAAGTGCCCACTTAACAATTCCCACAATAATGAATTTTAACTGTTTTATTTTGTGCTTGCTTTTTTTAATTAGTTAGTGTTAGTTAAGTGTTAAATATTTGCAAGAGGTTTACACAGTCAGATAATTTCTAAACACTTTTCGGTGACTGCAAAAACAACAATCCCTTGTGATTTGCCGGGTGAGAAAGTGTCAGGCACACATTTCATGAGCTTTTGCAAGACTGTCTGATCTTTTGTCTCAACAAATCACGTCGCCAGCCATCGAATAAGTTGCATCAGTCACTGGGTTGCAGATTGATGACTCTGCGTTTGATTGAAATGTTCGCCCCAGGGTTTGCCAGTGTCTGAATGAAATGATATGCGTTGTGATTGATTGGCTGTCCTGAAAGATCGCTAGAGGGCCAGAATCACTGAAACCCAAACACTACCAGACTTGACGAGTTTATTAATGTCTAGAATCGCTGACAGCATGTATGGTTGAAGAGATACACGAGAACTTCTCACCAAAGTGCAGAAATCACAAAAAGTCATTGCAATACATCTAAAAATGAGCAAGTTTGATATACTCAACAGGTCTATTGGGAAAATGACACTAGAGTTTAAATTTATAGCAAAACATCCAAGGAAACAGAAGAGATTACAAATGTCAAATAACATCCATTCTTGTGTCCACCAAACAAAAATCCAGAACCACAAAACAAGAACACTGCAAGTGCTTTCAAAATCTAGCAAAACTCAGGGTCTTTTGGCTGAAGAAAACAGAGCTTTGTTTCTAAGCTGGTGGGCTTTGAGGAAAATTATTTATGGTTTCAGGTAGAGTCAGCAAAGACTCAAAGAAAGACAACCATCGGAACAGCAACCTCAGAGCTCTTGGCTGGGGCGGGATAATTGGAGAGGCTAATTTGGGCATGCGAAGACTGTTCCCGGAGAATGCAGCCGGCACTAGCACTCAGCGGTGCTATTGTACGTGACAAACAGTGTCTGAAGACCAGAGCACAGTGTGAATTCTGATGAGAGAGGGATCAATATCTCCTTGAATGAGGAGATGAAAAATAAAATGCTCATAGAGCAGCACTGGTCAGCTTAATAGTTCATAACCTTTGAAATAAAAGCTGTGTTTCCCAGGCATTAGTCTCCTGTCGTCTTTGAGAAGCAAAAGGCAGAAATGTGGTTTTCATTTGGTTGCCAAAAATCGATTTCTAAAACCATACATTCACAATAAAACGGCAACAATTCTGTTGATGACATAAAATAATGCAACACAGTGATGATTACATGCACCATTAAGTTTCCTACAGTCGTTAACACTTGTATGGAAATCCCACTCTATAGTAACTTATGAATATGAAAGTGCCAAGACCAAAATTTTAAAAGCCTGTCTTGTGTTGCAAAAACTGCAATGTTTTTGGTAATTTTCATTAATTTATGTTACTGTTTAGGTGAATTGGTTCAAAACTCTTAATCATTCATTTGCATTTTCACTCAAAAAAGGTCTCTGAAATCCCTGTATTGAATTTGGCTTAGTAATAAAATACTTTAATTCCACAAAAATGCATTAATTTGATCAAAACTGCCATTTATTATGTTACAAAGAAGTCTATATTTCAATTAAATGCTGTTGTTCTGAACTTTCTATTCATAAAAGAATCCTGAAAATAATAATAATCATGGCTTCCACAAAAATATTAAGAAGCACAACTGCTGTCAACACTCTTAATAATTAGAAATGTTTCTTGAGCAGCAAATTAGGATATTAGAATGATTTCTGAAGGATCATGTGACACTGAATACTGAAGTAATGACAGCTTTGCCATCACAGGAAAAATGTACTTCTAAAACATATTAAAATAGAGTTCATATTAAAATAGAAAACAATTATTTTAAGTAGCAATAATATTTCAGTATATTATTGCTTAACTGGATTTTGATCAAATAAATGCAGCCTTGGTGTACATAAATTTTATTTTTATAATCCCATTTTTTTAATGGTTATATATATATATATATATATATATATATATATATATATATATATATATATATATATATATATACACACACACATTTTTCATCAAGACATCTTTTGCCATTTCAGTGAATGAAGAGATACATACTGAATGCCAACAAATGACTGAAAAATAAAGATTGCTTTCTTTAGCCACTAAATATAAGTTACTATCAGGATACAAAGGTGAACCAGCAAGACATTTAGGCGTCACAAGAGCTCTAAAAACAAAGTCGAGGAAATCCTGCTGTCCATATGACCTGCCTCTGCTTAGACCGCTCAAACCCAAGAGAATACGACTAATACCGTAAGAACCCATTGGCCTGTGTAAACGTCCCATGAGTGAACAGTACACCGCCTGGCTAATGCATTTGTAAAGCAAACTGCAGAAACCCTGAAGTGTGGCACTGCGGCTCTTACTCGCAGTAAGAATGCATTTCAAAAGCCTGATTGATGTTCAATGATTGAACGCCTTGCAGTCAGGCAGAAACGCAGTCAGAGGAAGGGTCTGCTAGGACAAAGGACTTAACAAATCATCTTTGAAAGGTCCATCTATTCAAAGTGTGCTGAGAGCAGCAGAACCATGTACTACCCCAGCAAGGACTTTCAAACACTTATTGATGTTTTGGAGGCAATTTAAACTAAATTTGCAATTACTAGCAGGTTGAACATTACTTCGTTATAAAAGAATAATGCATTGATTAACTCGCTATATCTTGTATGTGTGCTATGTTTATTAAATGCATTGTCACCTTGGTGATGTGTAAATATTTTTTTTTAATTCAAGCAAAAATGACTGACCTACACACATGCTGCTAAGCTAAAAGACATCTAGCCATGCCGTAAAGTCAAAAATTGTTGGATGGGAAAAACAAGTGTGAAGGTCCCTAGAAACCGGGAGATTACAATGGGAGTCAGGCAGGTTAGTCTCCAGCCTTTCACAAGGAAAAAAAATAATTTCAAGGAGAAAAAATGAAATAAAAAGAAAAGAGTTTTATGATAGCACTGTCAGAACAGATGATTACATGAGAAAAAGCGGCATGAATCTGGCGATAACCCTTCAAATTCTATTAAAAAAAGCTCTGCTCAAAAAAGAACTCAAAATTGAGAGGGATGAAATGTGTGTGATGATGTCCGGGAGTGAAATTTTTCTGTTAAGAGGAAAAGACAAGAACCTGTCCAACTAATTTATCTCTGCATGAGTGTTCATTTTGAACTGAAAGGAAAAGTCATCTCCGAAGACGTCTAGTTTCCTCATTGATCCATTTTATTTATTTACACCTACATGTCTATTTCCTGAATGACTGCAGAACAGTGAAAACTGCAAAACACTGCAAAGCACCAATTACATACAATAATTAAAGCATCACAGATCAATAAAATACTGACCTGAAATGTCTTAAGATTAAACATCCGCTACATTATAAAGACAGCAATTTTACATG